>NW_006797240.1:417061-452798 GCF_000442215.2 Lipotes vexillifer | reverse complement strand
GTACCTACAGAAGGAAAGAGTGTTAAGATATATACAAAATGTTAATCTGATTATCTTTAATTATGAGGAATAGGAATAATTTCAGTTTTCTTCATTTTAGCTGTCTCTGTTTTCTAGATGTTTGACAATTATCCTGTAAAACTTTTGTAATAAGAAATCTTGTTTTAAGCGAACGAGGAAAATTTCTGGTGAGGAGGAAATGAAATGAACATTGATTTAACAATAACTGTGAGTAGTATCATATTTATTATTTATCTAGTTCTCGAAATAACCTTTGGAAGAATTTGGTACTATTTGTTGCCATTTAAGCATAAAATGAATTTCAGAGAGGTAAATAACAAGCCCACGTCACACATAGCATTCAGCACACAACTGAAAGACATATGATCTGAATCTAGGACTGATTCCAAAACCCAGGAAAAAATAGAGAAGAGAATTCAGGCATGGAGAAAAGAAATTCTAGAAGATGAGTTCTAATTTGCTGTAGTAAGACAATTAATCATCTTGAAAATTTGCTAAATAGAAAGAAAGCAAAAAATAAAGATTTCCTATTATACAAAGGCCAGTATAGCTTGAAGCTTAATAAGCAGCCTATGAATTCTTTAGTATAGCTTATTGAGAAGAGGTGACAGCTTAATTTTCTGACTCATCATTGGATGCCTTGCCCAAACAAAGCTGAATAAATCATCAGATCTTGTGCATGACCCTGGGAAGTCTGATTCAAAGATATTATTTATTCTGTATAAAGTTCTTTTGTTTGATTTTGCTTTCATTTTATTTTGTTTTACCCAGTCCCCCCCTTTTTTCCTAACAACGATGCCCCATTTTTTTCTGGAATTTTACAGTAACTAATTATATTGGACATGAAGCAATTGTGTAATTGCCCAATTTGGAAGAACTAAAATGACCAAAGCAGTTAAAGATTTCCAGTGTTTTCTGAAGAACTGGGCAGAGAAATGAAGAAAGAGACAATGGATTCTGGTGAGTACAATAAGGGGAAACATTAAGCTTTACAGTTTTAAAATAGACAAAGCCAGAAACTCAATGGCATGTAACCCTGGCCAAATTACTTGAACTCATTGTTTTTCTGTGAACCAAGTGTAAAGTGGCATAAAAAGACATTCACCGGGCCCCTAAGACTCTATATTTGACTTGAAGTGCTTGAGGATAAATAAATTATGTCTTTATTAGTTCAGGCTGAGACGAAAAGGTGAAATACAGTTCTCTGCAAAAAGGTGTTTTAAAGGTTCATTCTGTTTTTTCTCCCACAATTTTTCTCATCTACCCAGGTAGCCACTTCACAGTTTATTGCTGAGTTCTTAGGAGCTTGGGTAGCTGGCTATAATAATAATAACAATAAACATGGATATTGTTTTTTCAGTAGATAAAAGTGCAGAAGGGAAAAACCTGTTTTTTGTTTTTTTTTATTATTAATTTTTTGGCGGTACGTGGGCCTCTCACTGTTGTGGCCTCTCCACTTGCGGAGCACAGGCTCCGGACGCACAGGCTCAGCGGCCATGGCTCACGGGCCCAGCCGCTCCGTGGCATGAATTCTTTTTTTTTTTTTCTTTGGTACGCGGGCCTCTCACCGCTGGGGCCCCTCCCGTTGCGGAGCACAGGTTCAGGACGCACAGGCCCAGCGGCCATGGCTCACGGGCCCAGCAGCTCCGCGGCACGGGGGATCCTCCCAGACTGGGGCACGAACCCACGTCCCCCGCATCGGCAGGCGGACTCTCAACCACTGCGCCACCAGGGAAGCCCGGCATGAATTCTTTAGTATAGCTAAAGAATCTTCCCGGACCGGGGAATGGGATCTTCCCAGACCGGGGCATGAACCCGTGTCCTCTGCATCAGCAGCAGACTCTCAACCACTGCACCACCAGGGAAGCCCGAAACCTGTTTTTTAAATAACAACTTTCATGATATTTTTCCGTGTTGGAAAACAAGTAGTTTTGTAATTGCAGTGTGGCCTTGCATTTTCTATTTTTATATATGCCAGTATTTGTTGTTTTCTTACGGTTATCTCTGAAATTACTGATTCTGGGAAAACACAGGGCAAATTCATAAGGTTGATGTTAACTCCTAGAAAATTTCAGAATGTATGGCTAAACAAATGGTTTTTGAGTAATCTCAAAACAAATGGTTTTTGGTAATTCTTAGAACTCAACAAGACTATCTAAGAGTTAGTTATGTCAAACAAATGTTTTAACAAAACATGTGAGAATCTCATAAGATATTCAAATATTCCAGCCTTAATGAGCCTTTATTGATCACCCTTCTTAGAACTGTAACCTTTGTTAACATTTTGTGTTCCCCACCCCTGCTTTGTTTTTCTCCTTAGCACTTTCTGTCATCTAATACACTATTGTTTTTAAATTTTTTTAAAATAGACCTTTACTGGAGTATAATTGCTTCACAATACTGTGTTAGTTTCTGTTGTACACCAAAGCGAATCAGCCATATGCATACATATGTCCTCATATCCCCTCCCTCTTGAGCCTCCCTCCCACCCTCCCTATCCTACCCCTCTAGGTCATAGCAAAGCACCGAGCTGATCTCCCTGTGCTACGCTGCTGCTTCCCACCAGCTAACTAATGCACTATTTTATTACTTATTTTGCGCTTTCCTCTAGAATGTAAGCTACATGAAGAAAGGTTCTCCCCACCTCCCCCAGTCCTGTTCTCTTAGCTGCTGTATTCTCAGTATCTAGGACAATCTGTGCTACATACTAGGTGCTGAAGGCAGAAATATCTCTGCAAAGATATCGAAATACAGACTGAATGATAATACTGTTATTTGGATTGAAAGATCAACGTCCTAAAGACAATCTCAAGGAAGGTCTCGGATGCACTAAGTACTTTAGAGCTCTGACGATTCTCACCAAAGGCTGTTGAAAAGATCAAAGGCAGGTTTAGGAAAACTTTTGATACACCTAAGCGAGGAAGAATTGGATACAATGACAAAACCAAATTTAACTTGATTTTTGAGGGACTAAAATGCTGAACTCAAGCAAGAAAGCTAAAGCACAGTAGAAAAAAGATATGATCTTATTTATTGAATTGAAAGAGCTGTATAGCAGTGAATAATTTACTTAATTTTCCAAGACCTGAGTTTTTTCTCCTCTGTATTAGGTGGACCTGACTAGATGTTACGTTTCCTGTAGGTACTGAGATTTCTTGATCTTCTGAACCTAAGGACTGGGCAGTCACATGGAAATCATGGCAGTTAACCAGTGGAGGGAGAGGAACAGAGGTGGCAGTTATGGGAGCTGAAGGGACAGGGCAATAAGACAAGGGCCAATAGTGGTTGAAGAGATGGATGTAGCTGAGCAGGCTGAGATGGAGCAGTGGGTGGAGGAAGGAGAAAAGGAAGAGGAAGGGGACATCCCTGGTGGCGCGGTGGTTAAGAATCCACTTGCCAATGCGGGGAATATGGGTTCGAGCCCTGGTCTGGGAAGATCCCACATGCCAGGGAACAACTAAATCCATGTGCCACAACTACTGAGCCCTCACACCAAGAGCCTGTGCTCCACCACAAGAGAAGCCACCACAATGAGAAGCCCGTGCACCGCAACAAAGAGTAGCCCCCGCTCTCCACAACTAGAGAAAGCCCGCGTGCAGCAACGAAGACCCAACACAGATAAAAATTTAAAAATATATAAATAAATGAAAAGGAAGAGAAGAGAAAGTGGCAACGTCTTTGTCCTTGTCTCTGTGCTCTTAAAACCATTCCTCCCCTCTCTCATTTCTGCTTTGATAGGAACACATTATCTTTGGGGAATAAGGCAAAACAAAACAAACCCCCCCCCCAAGCTTTTTTTAAAAGATTTATTTTATTGAAGTATAGTTGATTTACAATTTTGTGTTAATTTCTGCTGTACAACAAAGTGATTCAGTTATACTACATATACATTCTTTTTCATATTCTTTTCCATCATGGTTTATTACAGGATATTGAATATAGTTCCCTGTGCTATACAGTAGGACCTGCTGTTTATCTATTCTACATATAATAGTTTGCGTCTGCTAATCCCAAACTCCCAGTCCAACCCTCCCCAGCACCCCCTTCCCCTTGGCAACCAAAGTGTCTTCTCTATGTCTGTGAGTCTGTTTCTGTTCCGTAGATAAATTCATTTGTGTCATATTTTAGATTCCACATATAAGTGAGATCATATGGTATTTGTCTTTCTCTGCCTGGCTTACTTCATTTAGTATGATAATCCCTAGGTCCATCCATGTTGCTGCAAATGGCATTATTTCGTTCTTAACTCCCCAAATCTTGAATAAAGCTGGGAATGGGATTCCACTGGCAAATGGAAACAATTGCTGTCAGGAAAGTTTTGTGCCAATGCTTCAAAATTTAGGTAACAAAACACATTCTCAAATGAGTTGGCATTTCTATACATGATAAAGACCTGCCTCTCAGGTGGAACACATCAGATTCTATTAAGGTAGCCATTGTTTTGGTTGTGTAGATCAGTGGTCCTCAAACCTTAGTGTGCATCAGAAACACCTGAAGGCTTGTTAAACACATTGTTTTGGGTCCCACTCTCAGAGTTTCTGAACCAGTACGTCTGGGATTGGACTCAAGAATATGCATTTCTAACGCGGTCTCAGTTGATGTTGATGCTGTGTGGGTCTGGGGACCACACTCTGAGAACTATTGTGCAGGCTGCATTCTGCAGTAGGGTGCCTGGCCATGGGGTGGTGCGTGGAGGATGAAATCCATAGGCTGTCTTGGCTGGAAGTCACACCAAGGAACCCCTGCAGCCCAGCTTTGGTTTAAGATTCTTTATGCTTAAGTATGGAAAATGATATTAAACTCACTGTTGATATGACCCACTACCCCTTTTCAAATGGGGGAAATAGACTCCATGAGGAAAACATGTGGAGTGAAATAGGCTTTCATTGAAATTCTCCTTCATAACTGCTACCATTTCTCAGTGAAGAGAAAGGGAAAAATAATGTTGGTCCTCAAGTTGAGAGATAGATTCTAGACCCTGCATTGACTTTAACCAGTTGTGTGATCTTAGACGTCACTTTATCTCCTGGATTCTGTCTTCTCGTCTCTAAGATGAAACTGTCAGTCTACGTGATGTTTAAGATCTCTTCCTGCTCTAAAATTCATTTTGTATGATTCTAAGTCAGAGGATGTATTTACATCACAATGGCAATTGACCAGTTTATCTTTGTGGCAATTGTATTGCTTTGGAGAGTTGTTCTTTATTAATGAAAGAAGGTCTTAGTCATATTTTCTTGGAAATTGAATGCAAAGTTTCTAACAGTACCTAACACATAGTACTCAATAATATTCTATCCTTTCCCTTTCTTTTCTTTATTCCTAATGTTAATGATTCCTTGGCAAAATTTAAGTATTTTGTTTTTAGTTCAGATTAGAAAATCTGTCATTTTTAGGGAAATGTAATAAAAATTTAGACCCTTCTTTGGTACTTACAATCCTGTCGCTCGCGCTGGTTGTTTTTGTGTTTTGCCACCAGATAGCAGAATTACTCTTGTTATAATCTTTTTTATGACTTAGATGTGTTTATTTTTTGGAGATTCTTTGATAGAGGAATGTGGGAGAGGAAGTCCTCTTTACTTTTATCTGAGGACAATTGGTAGTGGAGAGAAAAGCCTTCTTGAAGTGAATCCACTTAAAAGTACTGGCCAAAATGTGATCAGGAAAAAAAGGTTTGAGTGGGCTTTATCTTGAAAAATAAAATTAAGAGTTATAAAAAATATGTTCAATTGCTCTTATATTTTAACCAAATTTAGATTTTATTATATTTTGAATGGTGTACCAAAAAATGAATCAAGTTTTGGTTTTTTTTGGCAGAATCCAGTTTGTGTTCTGTTGGTTCAGTTCTGTCTCCTGAAGGAAGAGTTGCTGTCTTGGCTTATTTGCATAGTATACTCCTAAAAGAAATCTTTTTGTAAAAGAATAATTTTTGTAAAATTATTCAAGGACTTTATCAGTGTTTGCATAGGCATCCCTTAATTCTTTGACATTAGAATCCATCTCTTTAGAAACACATTGTGTCATCATACTTGTTGAAATTTCTCTTCTTCGATTGTTGACTGATTTAACTCTTTCCAGTTGCTTTGGTCACTGACTTTGCATGTGCTCTGAACAGTCTTAGGACAGCATTTTCCTTGACCTCATGAAATCCTGCATTTTTGGTAAGATTTGCAATTTTATTTGGTTGTTGTTTACAAAAGCATGTTAACCTGAAATATGGGTATAGACATTAGTGTTTTGGGAAAAAGGATTACTTTTCTAGGAGGGGCTTTATTTATGTTGTATTTAAACAATCAGCCTAAAATCTGTGTGTGTGTGTGTGTGTGTGTGTGTGTGTGTGTGTGTATACTGTATAAGAAAACATACAGGCTTTCAACATATCTTTGTTTCATAGTTTTAAAGCATTTTCAAATTCAGTTTTGTTTCCATTTATCAAAAGCATACAAAGGCCTTATCAGTAAGGTTAAGCCCAAACTCAGTGGCTTAAAACAGCAATCATTCGTTCTCATGTATTTGCAGGTTGTCTGGATATTAGCTGGGATAGAGTGACTACAGGTAAGAAGGATTTTTGAAAGATGATTAGTTTTATAAGAGGTCAGTTCAATAGGAAATTTTTTCTGGTGTGATACATTTTCTTCCTATGAAGCAAACTTCAATACTGACTGAGTTCTAATCCTGGCTCTGTTGCATCCTAACTGTGTTATCTTGGATAATTTACTTATCTTTCAATGCCTTCATTTCTTCATCTGTTAAGTGGGGATAATAATAAGACTCATTTCATTGGTTTTTATGAGGACTGAATGAGGTAAGAAACCTAGTACATGTAGAGTGGTTACTAAATGTTAACTTTTATTGTTATTAAGAGAAAAAGTTATCTTATTATGATTAAAAGGCTAATGAGCTGGGTAGAGGGGAAGGGGAAAAGCATAGAACTGGAGAAAGAGGTAGGGTTTGAATTTATCTTTAGTTCTCCTATCATGTAAATCAAGGAAGTTGGTAGAATGAACATTTTACTTTATTTAATAAGTATATTTAAAATATGTGTTAATATATTTCCTTCATTAATAATATAAATATATTGCATATTTAATAAATACAGTGCCATTCTCTGTGTGCCTGACTCTTTGCAAGAACTTAACAAATATTAACTCATTTAATTCTCATATCAACCCTAGGAGATAGATATGATTATTGTCTTCATTTTATAGACGAGGAAATCCAGGCACAGGGCAGAGAAGTCATAAACTTCCCCAAGGTCACACAGCTGGTGAGCAGCAGAGGTGGGATTCAAAGGCACAAGGGTCTGGCTGCAGAGTCTGTGGTCTTAAGGCTGTGGGGTTTGTCTATTACAGTGAGAAGCATCTCAGCAGGCTGAGGAGGTAGATGGTCCAAAATATAGATATTTAACTCAGGGACAGTGTCTTGAGGACTTGGCTTTATTCTTTCCTTCTGAACCTGAAGGTTTGAAGCTGTCCTCTTTTCTCTGTCCATTTGTCTTGCATTCTCCCCTCCATGCAGCTTATTCCAGGATGGGAAAGAGATTCCATGGGCATTAACTGCAGGCTGTTGAAGGCTCGCTTCTTACAGATGTGGAGCCTTCCGGGGCTCGCTGACTTCATTCTCCTTCATATGAGGGGGAGAATCCAGATCACCATATTGGGTTATTTTTGCTCTTCAGTAATAGGATTGTTATTGCTAACTTAAAGAATATGGGATAACTGAAAACAACCTAGGTTTTACATCTAACTCTATTCTGTACAAAGAAGAACATGCCATGCTAATAAATCTTCCGTACAGAAAATACATCCACACAAGGCAAAGGATGATGTTTGTAAATATAATTGAATTGAACTTCACTTTCGTGCCTTTTGCGGGGCATAGTTCAGACATGAGGAGTATGCAGTTCTGAAATGCTATCCTGTGGGTCAGCATTACAGGTAATTGCCCATTTGAGTTCTAAGATGATGACTTATCATAAACTTAGCTGAAGCTCTGAAATGCTCAGCTACATAAAACTGCAATTGTCATGGGCGGGCTGGTCAACATGTGCAGTGATGCTCAGTATTTGGAATTACGTAGTTTTATTTGGTTTTGTTTACATCTCAGCTGAAGCAGCTCTCTTCGATCCAACCAAGATAGGGTGGTTTTTATTAAAAATTTAACACACATCTCCTAGCAATATTTACTTTAATGTGGTAAATCAAGAAATTCTTCTTTTTCTGAATGAGATATGTTGGTAAGATAAACTCAGTGCTATAAGATAAATATTAACTTTATAATGAAAACTGCAGAATGCCTTGTCTGGTAGGTCCCTTGTATCTGTATTTCTCTCAGGAGATGGAAGCCATCCATGCTTCTTGCTCTACCTTGTGTGAGAGGCAATGGTTTAGATTTTAATCCTTAATTATCTGTCCTAGCTCTCTCTCTAGTGCCATCTCATCCTGTGTGTTCTTCAACTTCTAATTTTAAAAATATTGAATATGTTTAATCATGCAAAAGACAAGCTGATCTGAGAGTTACAAAAGTACAACCAGGCACTTTTGCATGTAGTAATCCATGGAGGAAATACAAACTTTAGTAGACAAAATTCATTGGTGAGAAGGAGATTTTTGAAAGTATTGAAGGTAAAAAAAAATCTTCTAGGAACTCTGATGAACACGACCTAAAACATTACCAATTAGAAAATGTTTGAGTGGAGTGCAAAGGACACCTGTGATAGTTTTGATAAAGTTACTGTTATAGAAAGAACTGAGATATACTGCTTTTCACCACGGTGAGTGTCCCTGTATGGGTACCTTCACGCAGTGGCACCAGTCATGAATCCTGTAAGTGACCTATTAATAATGGCAATATGAATGAAATGTGCTGCCTGGAAAATGAGGTTGCCTGGCTCTCATAAAATACCATTTTCTTTTCATAATTTATGGGATGTATTGTCCAAGGAGATGAAATATTTCATGTTGGTCAGTTTGGGCTCTGCAGAGGCCTAATACTATGTGGAATATTTTAATGGTTGACTGATAAAACATTATTTCCTGCCCTTTTTTGTTGACAAACATCAAGGCTACAAACAACTTCTTACTTGGTTTATCTCTCGGGTAGTTACAAATGCTATAACCTAAATAAAGCAACCAAGCGACTACATTTTTATTGTGTGCTATTTAACCCATGAAAAATTCAGAATTAAAGATGTGGTCCTTTGCTTTCAAGAGGCTGGTAGTCTTGGAAGCAAAAGATTAGATCCCTGTAAAAACTACATTAATCAACCAGTTCCATCAATTGTTTTGATGTTGAACTGATTGTGATTTGCTATACCAATTCTTTTTTTTTTAATCGAAGTATAGTTGATTTACAATGTTGTGTTAGTTTCAGGTGTACAGCACAGTGATTCAGTCACAGACGTATATACATATGTGTATATATGTATGGAATCTAAAAAAGGATACAGATGAACTTACTTACAAAACAGAAATGGACTCACAGGCAAAGAGAACAAACTTATGGTTACCAAAGAGGAAAGGTGGGGAGGGATAAATTAGGAGCTTGGGGTTAACAGATACATGCTACTATATATAAAATAGATAAACAACAAGAACCTACTGTGTAGCACAAGGAACTATATCCAGTATCTTGTAATAAACTATAATGGAAAAGAATTTGAGAAACAATTCCATCATCTTTACATAGTTAACGCCTATAGGGAATCATACTCAGAATAAATACATTTCTAATCTTCCCTTGAAACTCATGCATGTTGATTACTAGCAGGAAACAGGTACAAAGATTAGATCTGAAATGCTTTGAGCATTTAGAGCTCATCCAGTGTATACAATAGATGGCAGAAAATTTCCATCTTTAAAAAAAATATTTTGTGCATTTTCAAAGCAGAAGAGTGCTCAAACTATATCCATTCTTTGAGATTTGCAAGGTTCTTTTTATTTTTTGTGTGTGTTACGCGGGCCTCTCACTGTTGTGGCGTCCCCCGCTGCGGAGCACAGGCTCCGGACGCGCAGGCTCAGCGGCCATGGCTCACGGGCCCAGCCGCTCCGCGGCATGTGGGATCTTCCTGGACCGGGGCACGAACCCGTGTCCCCTGCATCGGCAGGAGGACTCTCAACCACTGCGCCACAAGGGAAGCCCAAGATTTAAGAGGTTCTTTACAAAACATGAGTCATATAATCAAGTTTGTAAATAATCTGTGTAAAAGAATGTTGCAAAAACTGTATTTGACATCCTACGTGTGCTTGATCTTGTTCTCTTTTGACACCTACTACATCCTGTCTGTCCAGGCTCTTTGCTTTCCTTCTGTGACAGGGCAAATATTGGCAAATCCTTTTTCACATTTCCATCCCAAGCCTATAAGTGTTATGACAGGAGTAGCTGGAGTCTCAGTCAGAATAAGACAGGGGAGGGCACAGGTGAATATAGGATGTGTTTTCATTGTGTTGGTACTGAATTTCTAGTGGGGACAGAAAATGAAGAGATTTGGGTTCACAGCTAAGGCTACAGAGTGGTGGCTGGGAGGGACTGGGCACACTCACGTGGTGATGTGGATGACCATCATGCTGCAAAACATCCTTTATTTTATAAAAGAAAGTTTTCTATTTCTGTTTCTTTCTTCCCCACCATACCCCCAGTTCTTTTTGGGAAAAACCTATTTGTCATTTTGTAGGTCCAAAAAAAGGTCCAGTATCAGCAATTTCAAATGGTTCCAGTAGAAGACAATACACTGTCTGAGCTGGAGACAGATTGAATTATTCCTACCATCTCTGCCCCTCCTTTGCAGTGTGACCTTGGGCAAGTCTCTTAATCTGGATAAGCCTTATTTTTCACACTTGTAAAATGGGGCAAAACATACATTTCCTCATACAACTGCTGGGAATATCAGATTATTAATAAATAATGCATAGGTATTTGTGCCTGGCATGTAATAAACACAGTCTAAGTGGCATCTAGGACATTTCTTATTTATTGTTTCAGTTTCTGAGTCTAGCACCATCCATGCTTGTGTTAGGTGCTCAGTAATGTTTGTTGAATTAAAAACCAGCCACGTTGAAGCCTATGGTTATGGTAAATGCCCATCAAATCCTTACTGCATGAGTGAGGGGTTCTTGTCCCAGATCAAATGGTCCAGAGAACCACCTGGGAGTTACTCATTGCAGAGTTAACTCTGACAATTCTAGCCTGCGGGGGTTCCACTTCAAACAGGGATTCTCGTGAAAAGCAAATCAAAAGTGAATTTGAAGGGGAGGCAAAATACATTATTTCTTATTAGGTCTGCTGTTTGATTTTCATTAGGCATCCTGCCTGATTCTTATTAGGACTGCCCTGATTCCTTTTAGGTCCTGGTCATTTAGGGTCAGTGCTCGTGTGCTATATAATGATGTCATTATTTGCCTTTATTGCGTACATGATGTAGATAATGATTCAGGGTTTATTCCAGAAAATAATCCTAAGCACCTAATGCTGATTGGTTTAATGATACAAAAAGTAATTTGGAAAGAATGGAAGGTTTCCTGGGGCACAGCTGATGATGTGAATGTGAAAAGGCTTCATTTCCCACACTTAAAGAATGGAAACAACATGCAATTATGTGGTCTTCGATGAGGTGTTTTCTTTGAAATGGTAGAACTTGGAAGCTCTCCATATGAGAAAGGTGGAAAAATTTAAGTCACTGTGCCAAGGTCAGTTTTCCTTTTTTACTTCCTTTATTATTGTTATATTTATTCTTGGCTATAAACATATGCTTTCTCATTTTTTTTCTCTCTCTTTTAATATGAAAACCTAATGGGGAGACTGATGAGATTGGCTAAGTCTGTGAAATTAAAATGAACTTTGCCATTTTGTTTATCAGCTTGGGGTCAATGACATAGAAATTCTGTATGTTATAAATGTAAATATGAACATGAATTCCATGTGCTGAATTCATTCATGCAAAAGGCAGGCCGTTCCCATTCCCTGCCACCACCCACCCCTACCAGTTAACAATTAGCTAGTTAAATGAACCACCTTGGGGTTCTTCGTGCCTGTTCTGCTCGGCACCCTGTGGTGCCAATCCAAGCTCTTTAAGAGAGATTTGTGCTTGGATCTAGTGCTTGTGATACATTAAGACAGGTGAGAAACTGGCCATTTCTTTTTTTTTTAGTGTTTTCCTTAGAATGGGATGGACTAGGAAAGCACACGGAGTGATCCCAGTACCATAGACATATTTCAAGTACCAACTTCACTGACTAGATTTTTTTTTTTTTTTTTTTTTTTTTTTGCCATGCTGCTGGGCTTGTGGGATTTTAGTTTCCCGACCAGGGATCGAACCCGGGCCCTCAGCACTGAGAGCTCGAAGTCCTAACTGCTGGACCACCAGGGAATTCCCCTGACTTGAGCTTTTAAACAGGCCTTCATCAGGTGAGTAAATAACCCACTATTTCTATTATTTTGATTTTCAGAATTGCTCTTATCTCACAATGCCTGATTGCTACCCACCCACTTACCCACTGCTTGCAGTTACATACTCGTCTCTGTTTTACTGGTTGTTGTTTTATGCTCACCGTTTCTTTGTTCTTAGCAACTCTTGAATTTTTTTTTTCTCATGGCTATTTTCCCCATTAAGGTGATTTTTATACCTGGAGGGGGAGATTATAAATATGGCGATTAAGCATAAGGAGTTCAGTTTCTCTTATTCACTTTTTCCCTTTTCTGAGGAGGCATTGTCTACATTTTCTCTCTCCTGTCCTTTACCGGACACCAAAATGGCCTGTTCCCCAAACTTTATCAACTCCCTTCTCACTTGGTTTTAAGCTTGGTATTCTATCACTATTTGCAGTTGTCCAAAAGCAGTTTTTCCCAATTTCTATATTTGTTCTTCAACGTTTGGGGACAGAAAGACAAAGAGCAAAGTGAGACTAAGAGAGAGGAAGGAGAACAGAATCAGGGCAGCTGAGTTCAAGCCTTGACCTTGCTGGTTTGCTGGACGTCCTCGGGCCAGACCTGGTCACTCTGGGCTCATGGTCTTCACATGCAAAGCGAGGGGCTCAAAACGGAACGTCCAGGGTCATTTCCATTGGAGACTGGATCATTTCCTCACCTATAAAATGACCATACCATTAGCGCCTGACTTATATAGTATAGACTTAGAATTAAGTCAGATTTTACGTGTATGTTTTACATGGTCTCTGTCATCAAGCAAGAGCTCACAAAGTCAATAATAGTAAACCGTGCAACAGAGCTAATTGGATACAATCCTCTGCCCAGCCCCTTTCCTAAAATTCTTTCTTTTCTTCTACGGGACAGAGTGAGGGAGGGGAAAGGTAGGGAAAGGAGTTCTCGGGAAGGTCCCTGAGAGGGTAGGTCTCTGGGTTCCCAGTATTCTTCTAGCTCATTCACCTTGGATCAGATCAACAAAACAGTTTCCAACGAAGCTGCAGAATCCTGGCATCACTGTCACCTGTCTTGGGAGTTCCAACTAGCCAGAGTACATAGAATCAATGTGCAAGGCAGAGTGGACAACCCCTCCCAGACAGCAGTGAACAACAGCTAGCATGAGGTTGGATTTGAATCATGTGGCCAAATCCTGGAACAACCCATCTAGCTGTGCAGACTCATCTCAGTTACTTCATTCACTTTGCAATAACAAGACACTGCATTTTGTAAATTTCGGGTTCTTAGATCCCATTAACCATATTTAGTTTATTTCTGGGTGAAATACATCTATTCACAGAGAAAGCTATTATATATTCCCCAAATCTAAGGCCCTGAGTGTAGATACCCTCTTTCTTATAGTTGTCGTGCCTCATTTCTCAGGTTTAGAATCATTCAAGACTATTTTGGTTCCAAGTAATAGAAGTGTAACTCAAACTGACTTAAACCTCAAAGAGGATTTATTAGTTCAAATATTTGAAAAGTCAGGCCTAGCTGCATCCAGGGACTCAAAAAAGTCAATTAGGGCTTGGTCTTTTTCTCTTATTCTCTGTCACACCTCTTGTCCAAACTTTTCTCTGTTAATTAAAGTTCCAGACAGGTTCTTGCCTTGTGGTAGCCTAGGTAAACCCAGCCCTTCATTCTGCAAGCTTCACATCTAGCAAATATAGAACTTTTCTTCCATAATTGTGTCTCACTGTACTGACTAGCGTCACATAACTTTTCCCCATCTAAACAGTTTGTCCACCATCCCACTCCTGGTTTGGGGTCAGCCCTACCTGGCCCAAATGGGCTACGGTAGGGACAGGATGGTATTCCAAAAAGAAAGAGGATTCCTTTGCCGCAGTCCTCTTCTGGACAGCACTAGGTACCCATCACACATCTCTTTCCTGGAATTTGGTGCTTAAAATAAGAAACAGACTCACAGACATAAAAAACAAACTTATGGTTGCCAAAGGGGAAATATGAGGGGGAGGGGTAAATTGAGAGTTTGGTGTTGATGTATACACATTACTATATTTAAAACAGATAAACAACAAGGACCTACTGTGTAGCACAGGGAACTCTGCTCAATATTCTATAATCCTAAATGGGAAAAGAATTTGAAAAATAATAGATATATGTATATGTATAACTGAATCGCTTTGCTGTACACCCAAAACTAACACAACATTGTAAATCAACTATAGACCATCATAAAATAAAAATTAAAAAAATAAACCATAAAAAATAAACCTAAAAAATAAAAAAAATTTTAAAAAGAAAAGAAAAAGCACTTTCAATTGTTCAGTTTAATATTCAGAATAAATCCTAGTTTCTAGGTTGAATGCCCTGCAGATGCTGGCATTTAAAGTGCTAACTAGAAACATGGGAACATGCTAGTGTATAACGATTGGTAGAAAAATATAAAACACAAATGTTTTATGTACACAAAGGTCACAGTTACATAGATAAAGCCTGGAAGGGAAGTTTAAAATATGAAGATAGTTATTTTAGTATTAGAATGTTTATAGTTTTCCCTTTAAAAAATCTCTTTATCTACACGGTTTTCGAAAAAAGAAAAGAGAAAGCAAAGTGAATGAATGAAAGTTGACCTCATTAGACAGAATGTGTGTGTGTGCAGTTCGTCCTGACATCATGACAACCGCCTTCAGCGTATTCGTAGCAGCTTCGAGAGAGATTCCTGTGTCCTTCATAGCACAGTGCCTGGGTCAAATGTTCTACTTTCTCTCTTACTAAAGACTGGCCCTGCATTTCACTGATTTTTTACATTACCAAGATATTACACTTATTCAATCTTACTAGATGTTAATCCTGCGCATTTTCTCGCCTTGATATCCCTCACTTTGATTTCTGTTTTCTCCATAACATAGAATTAAATTATCCAGTCTCTTTCCCCTACCCTTGCTTCAAGGTTTCACCAGTCAGTTATGAGTCCTGGATTAGGGCGTTTGGCGATAGGCAGCTCAGGATCAGAATGACACCCCTGCAATCCCACCAGGTTCCTGGGCTCTCTACATTTTTCCATTCTGCCATTCTGACTTAAGAACCTTGAAACATGAAAGCCTGCCTATTACTCTTCTTCTTTTTTTTTTTTTTGTGCTATGCGGGCCTCTCACTGTCGTGGCCTCTCCCGTTGCGGAGCAACAGGCTCCGGACGCGCAGGCTCAGCGGCCGTGGCTCACGGGCCCAGCCGCTCCGCGGCATGTGGGATCTTCCCAGACCGGGGCACGAACCCATGTCCCCTGCATCGGCAGGTGGACTCTCAACCACTGCGCCACCAGGGAAGCCCTATTACTCTTCTTTGATCATTTGTCTATTTATTTTTATTTCGGGTTCTTGATATTACCCATTTTAAAGAAAGAAGGGGACAAGTCAACTGATTTTATGAGTAAGCCATTCCAATATTTAGAAATTAAATCTCTAGGATATTTTTCTTTATTTTCAAAGTAATTTTGTAATCTATGTTTTTTCTTTCTCTTCTCTCTTAGTTAGAGGGGAAGAAGAGTATTGTTATTCATGGGAGAATTCTTAAAGTTTGTTATTATTTGTTCTCTTACATCATTAGATTGAAATAAAACAGAAACGGCAGATGAAATACAATTAGTAACTGTGGTTCAGAGAGAAAATTTGTGCTTACGTGTTGAGCATTTGAGACAGAAAGGCTGAGACCTTTTCAGTGTTAGCATGTCAGTGTCAGGGTGGACACGTGAGCTGTCCAGCATGAGATGAAGAAGCGACACTCTTCTGTCTCTTCAATGGATTCTTTAATTCAGTGATGAGTGTGTCAATGATCAGCAGCTAAAGTTAAGAGTTATGACAAGATTGAGTAAAACCATATAAACAACCACTACTGACAGTCCTAGCTGCAGGGATGTGTCTGGGCATAGGGTTGGCCATATAGGAGGAAAAGGGATGGGTTGTGGACATGGATGGGGCGCAGAGGTGTTGGAAACCAAAGGAGTCCCTTTTCTTGCTACCTTTCTTTATTCACAAAGCCTTCTCAAGGAAAGACTTTGAAAGTGGAAGAAGAAGGACCCAGAGAAAAATGTCCTCTTTCCCCCTCTCTTAAACCTTTGATTTGCATCCTTCTGTTTAGTAAAGAACTTTTTCACCAGTACCTCATTTGATCCATACAACAATCCAAAAACATAGACTGAATGAAAGTCATTGATTTCATGTGACAGATGAAGTAACTAAGCCTCAAGAAAATTTAGCGATTTGCCTGAGGATGAGCTTAGATTGTAAGTTCGGTCCTTCCGTCTCCCAATATATTTCTGTTTTCACGAAGGAATTTTATTCATGTGCATTATTTGACATTGAACTACTCTTTTTGCTACTTTGTGCTATTAATGTCTATTAAAAGGAAAATTGGAATCTGGGCAGTGGAGCAGTATAGGATTAGAAATCAAACAATATATGTCTAGTTAATTCAGTGAATACTTGATTAATATTTGGCAGTTGCATTTTCATTACAATAATAATTAATTAGAATTTCTAGATAAACAACTTCATGCAATTGCTGTGAGAATTAAATGTGATAATGCATGTGAAAGTGTCTACCACAGTGACTGGCAGTTAGAAGGGACTCAGCTGAATATGAATCTTATCAAGACTCATTTTCATGAAGATTTCTTTGAGGTAAAACTTTACTCTTTGTTAAGAAATGAACAATGGGGAAGAACCGTAGAAGGCTACCATTAATAACTAACTTCTGAAAAGCAAACCTCAGGGTTTCAGTTTGGAATCTCTCCCTGCATACTTCATCACCATTTCAAAATCTCTAAGATGTAACCTGTAGTCCTCCCACATACATTTTTTCTCTCATTCCTTCTTTTTGCTCATGATGTCAACTAGCCTCAAAGTCATGAATCCCTTTGATGATGGCAACATTTGTTGGCCTTTGTCTTTTAGATAATGGCCACAACAATTGTTTCTTTTATTTGTTTGCTTTTCTCTCTCAATTGTTAGTACCATTAAGAGTCCTTATGCTATAATTCTGTGTCTCTAGTAGAATCTAAACCAATCCTAAAAATATTGTAGTAGCTCAATAGATATTTATCTAGTTGAAATGGATTGAACTAGACTCTACCAATAGGGTTTTGTTTTGGGGTATTTATAATAAGCTTGCACAGAGCTGTCACCAGGTGGCGGCAAACATGAAAGCTGCCAAAGGCTTGACTTTGTTCAATTAAAAAAAATTGCTCGTCACATAATTTGTATATAATTTTAAATTATGACTTAATACGGCTTCCTTAAATTTTTTTTAACCTTTCCAGTTTGTGTGTATGTGTGTGTGTTTTTTAATTGAAATACATCTTGAATAATATCAAAGCATTAGCAATTGTGTAATTTTTATGGTTAGGGGATATATACGATCTTTTGAGAATTAGAGATACTTCAGGGCATAGTTTTAAACAAATGTATTTTGGGTTTAAAATGAAGAAAGAATGCTAATCTTCATTGATATTTTAAAAGGGGAAATGTGTCCCAAATAGTCAAAGCTCCTGTGAAATTGGGAGCCAGGTAAGTTTTGTCATAAGCTGTGTAGAAACTTTATCGTGGTATGATTTTTTGGTGAAATTTCTGTCATTGGTCCTTTTCATGAATATTTCTTCCCATCCCAATGGAAATCATTGCTCATCTAAGAGGGATTTAACAATCCTTAATAGCCTCTTCTGATTTGATTGATGTTTTTGTCACTTTCCTTGAAGTAAATAGGTTCCATTAGCATATACCAAATATGCTATCTGTCCTTTTACCTCTACAGGCACTTAACTGACCACTCACTTAAGACTTAAATATCCCACCTAGGGTTTTGTTGTCAGTTCAGGGTCAATGTTTCCAGGCAGAAAAGGAAAGAGCTTTATTTAGCTAGTGAATAGTTCCAAAATGTAAGAAAAATATTTTTCTTGGTATTAAAATCTACTCTAGTTAGATCAGTTATTTATTCTGCCTTCAAAGTGTGTAAAATATCAAAATAGTTGAGATTATTGAAATCAGTGTGTATTGAGCCAAAAAAAAAAAACCTTGGGAAAATTGGGAAGTGGTTAAAACATTCAAGAGTCTTGAATCAAAGAGAGAAAAATAATTCTTGAAACCAAGGCATGGCATCCGGAACTCAATAAATCTTAGTAAAAGACCTATTCATACGTATTCTCCCAGAGTGTAAATGGATAACAGAGAGACATGTGTGGTTACTTTTTCAGGCCACTGAAGTTTAGAGTTAATTAAAGGGTATGGAGTGGCCTGGAAGAGGTCACTCTTGGGACAGCCCTAATTTTTCCAAGGCACTTGGGTACCATTCACATAAGCTCAGGGCCAATAAGAAACCAGAACTGCTCTACACCCTCAATTTAATATATTTCACTTTCCCCCCTGACAGATTCCCTTTTGATTAGATTTCACGGAGATCGTATATTTTCTATCATCATATATTTGTGATCCCAGTTCATGATATAGAGATCAAGAGGGACATGTGGATGAGTGTGAGGGGAGATGAGGGACAGATCAGAGGGGCCCAATACATCAGTTGATCGGATGGCTAGGCTTTTGATGGTCTGATGATTTCAGGTGTGGAGAAACAAGACTTAGTTCGTTTATTTGACCAATTGTTTACAAAAATGTTCCTTAATGACGCCAAACTCTTAAAATGGAAGTGCCTCAAGGTAATTGATTTGACTAATTTTTTTTTTTTTTTTTTCGCGGTACGAGGGCCTCTCACTGCTGTGGCCTCTCCCACTGCGGAGCACAGGCTCCGGACGCGCAGGCTCAGCGGCCATGGCTCACGGGCCCAGCCACTCCGCGGCATGTGGGATCTTCCCGGACCGGGGCACGAACCCGTGTGCCCTGCATTGGCAGGCGGACTCTCAACCACTGCGCCACCAGGGAAGCCCGATTTGAGTAATTTTTTAAATATAGAGAAGAAGAATGGTATGTATAACAAACAATTCTGTGCTTCAAATTGGAAGCCTTGGACTCCCAGTTCTGACACTTTAATGTAGATACTCTCTGAATTTGTTTCCTTTCTTAGGGAAAAAAAAAAAAAAAGAAAAGAGCTGTGAGAACAATTTGGTGAGATAATGTAGAACATGAAAACATTTTTACAAAGGTAAATTACCAATCAAATAAACAGTGCTGTTGAAATAACTTTCTAGATCCAAGATGGAGGCAGGCTGCTCCTGCCTGGGGTGCCACGTCACCGAAACTTAGATGACTTTTCGTCCTTGTAAATGCTCCCCTTGAGCAGAAACGCTGTCTATCCAGTCAGCCAGTCCCCAAACATGGAGCCCGCTCTGGGCTCTGTACTTATTTCCTTATTCCTTCTCACCCCAACCAAGGTTGGCTACGTAGCCCCAGCCAGAAATATATTTTCTATTTTTCTCTCCCTTGTTCTTTATTCTTTGTTCTGTACAAGCCTCCTGCCTTCTATCCCATTTTGCAGTTCTTCAAATGGAGATTGTCCACTTCATAAAGTGTTAAATAAAGTTTGTGTCACCGAAATTGTCTTCTTTAATCATGTTTTAACACGACTATTTCAAACATCTCTTTGTTTTGAAATAGCAATAATTTCGGATTTACAGAAAAGTTGCATAAATCAGTACAATTTTTCATATACTTTCACCCTGATCCCCAAATGTTAACATTTTACTACATTCGCTTAGTCCTTCCCTCTCTTTTCTGTCTATCTTTCCGTCTCTCTTTGTCTCTCTCTATGGATTTTTTTCAGAACCATTTGAAAATAAATTGTGGGGATAATGCCTCTTTCCCCCTAAATACTTCAGTATGTATTTCCTAAAAGCAAGAACATTTTCTTACATAGTCACGGTACACAATATGGAAATTAACAGTTAATATAGTACCATTATCCAATTTACAGAGCTTATTCAAATCTCACCAGTTGCTTTCTAATGTCTGAGATTTACTACCACCAAATGGCCAACAATTTTAGAAATGTGCAGTGGAACACATCTGATTCCTAGGAGTCAGAGAAAATGGGAAGGAAAAATAATGAAAACAAAGTGTGGCAGTTTTACTCTCTGAATAAAAGCCCACTTTTTTTTTCTTTAAAACATTCCTTCTGAAAATACTGTGTCCATCTTTGCATAGAGGGTCAACACTGGAGAAGTGATGACGATTTACCCACTAATTCATACCTCATGAATTCAGTGAAATTCAGTGAATTTATTGAATCACCACTATATGCCAAATAACTCTGTTTAAGTATTAGGAAAACTCAAATATGGTTTTTGCCTGAAAGGAGTTCCGAATGCTGTTGGGAAGATACTCTTTTCAATATGGATAAATAATTGATTCAAGAAAACATGAAGGGGAGAGAAGAAAAGAAAAAAGAAGTCTTTCCATCACATGACTTTAGATACAAAAGGGAGAATATAATTTCATGAGTTGTGTTGCCAAGGACTGGGACATGGGTGAAGGATTATTTGTTTCCCTGGCATAGGGAACACATATTTTTAAGTCCTATAAATCCAGAAATAGAGTATTAGTTCACTTTCTACCTCTTTATTATTTGGAATTACAAGCTTATCTGAATCAATAGATTCAGATTTTTTTGAAATATGGATAAATATTATTTTAAAGATTACAGCATAATAGACATAGAATGGAAATTTTTCTAAAAAATTTCACAGTTCCCCTTTATTTTTGAAATTAAGGTAATCATTCCTTCTAATTAAATTTCCTTAGCCCACATATTAATTTAATAGAGTATAAAATAAAAGGGGAAATATACAGAATAATTTTGAGACATACACCTTTCCCATAGGTGATACATACTTTGGGAAATATTATTCCGATGTAGTCATTTTTTGCAAAGACTAAGCAAGACACATGTGCTAAAGTAAAAATTGAAGCAAAAAAAGCACTAAAACCAAATTCAAGTAACTTACTTTAATACTGATGGTGGATTACCTTATGTTTTTTTATAATAGTAGACAAGGGATGTATAAAAATAGATACTTTTCTTTATCAAATTTGGGAGACATATGATTATCTTTCAGGTATGAAGTATATTTCCACCTGATCAAGTATCTCTAAGGGCAATGGTACACAGGGAATCAAATGGTACACACATGGGTAGTATGATGAATAAATAAAAAGGAACTATCCAGGTATCATTTAAGCCTAGAATACTGTCTTAGACATTAGGTACCTCAGAACCAATAATTTGAAGAAAAATTGCAGTTAGGCCAGAGGAAAGCAACTGCAGTGATTAAGAGAAGGAAGGGATTAATTTATAAGAAAAGATTTAAGTAGACAAATATACAGCTAGGCAAGTAATGACTACGGGGTATATTATAAGATTCTACAAACATTTAAAAGTTAAAAAGGTGGGAGTAGAATTATTTAAAATGATATAAAAACGTAAGTTACCAGGAGTAATATAGTCCGAAGAACTCTTCAACATTGAAAATCATTAGTTTTTGGAAAACTCTTCTAATAGGAAGTTAAAAGTACCTATTCTTTATGAAGGTTTGAAACGAGGTAGGAAATGATTCTTGATTGTGAGTAGTGGTTTTCTGGCAAGCAGAAAGACTGATCAAGTCATTTGACTCTCCATCCTTCCCCATGAACAAAAAAGTCAAAGATATTAAATCTGAGATTGGTTAACATAGTGTCTACCAATTACTCCAAGAGCTCACATTAATCTCTAGTGCCCCAATAACATTTTTAGATAGTACTACATAATTAAGTTCTCTATTACATGCTAACTTCAGCAGTTTATTATCTTTATTTGGGGGGTAATAATTGGTTTGAGCCTTCGTATTTTCATTCCAAACAGAGCCTAGCAGTGTTGGGCACCCATTATGACCTCAACATATACTTTATTAAGTAGAAAGCTGTATTTACTTTGCAAGCACAGTGTTTATATTTGAGTTGATTCTATAAAAAAGTATGAGATGCTTACTTGTCTCACCTCTGATTTGGAAGATTTGTTTACATGTATAAAAAGACTTTTCCACTGCTTCATGCTCCACAAATTGGTTGTCAAATAAAAATGTCTATCTGAGCTATTCCATCCTATCAGTCCCTATTTCTGTCTTGGTTTAAACCCTTTTCATTTGCCATGAGTTCAGTGCAAGAGCTCGCCCTCTTTCTGACTTCATTGTTACCCATTTTCTATTCCTCCTCTACCTTGTTGCCAGAGACATCTTTCTAATGCAAATCTGATAGTGTCTTTTGTTGGCTCAAAAACACTCAGTGGATCACAATTACTTACAGGATAGAGTTTAAACCTATTCATTCAAGTCCTTCCAGGATCTGTCCTCAACTTACTTTTTCAGCCTCATCTCTACTTCCTGGGCTTCGGATCCCAGAGACTACATAGCCCTTCTCGCCCCCGCCTCCGCTCATGCCATTCTTTTTGCCTAAACCTTTCTTACTCTCCATATTTCCACTCAGATCCATTCAAGAGAAGCTTCATAAGAGACTAATTATTCAACTTTTTGCATTTTTGGTAGCATTTATGTCACTTACATGGCTTAAATTAGTTTTGTGTCTCCTTTTCCCATGACGATACATTTCTTCTGGGACAAAATCTGGATCTTATTCACCACCACGCTCCTGAACATGTGGTCTTGTATATTGTAGGTTCTCAATAAGTTTTTATGGAATGACAGAATGCTCACCATCTTCATGTGGAAGAAATTCCAGAAACTAACAATATGGCAAAACAGATGGGTTTTTCCAACTATATTGGATTTTCCTAAACCATCTAATAGGGCAAGGTATAATACACAACTTTTTTTTAGGTTTCCTTAGGTAATTTTCAGACTTGACTCCATTCAAGCAATGTAAAAGTGAAATATTCTACGACAAAATTTCTCCACTACAATATTCTGACTCCTGAGTCGTGAGCTTTTCTTTTCAGCCATTATCAACACCAGAAATACTATATAATTATTTAATTGATTATGACTTCTTTTCTATTTTTGCACTCTGTACTGTGAGCATCATGAAAGTAGTGCTTTGTTTTTGTTCCTTGCTTTATCCCCACTGCTCTCAACAATGCTTGACAAGAGCAAGTGTTTAATAAGTATTTGTTGAATACGTAAGTGAACTTACAGTGTGTCATTTGTGTTATTAAAAGAACTACGCTTTTGCTAGGGTAGATTTTTGGACCATTAAATTGAGCATTTTATAAAGCACAAAGCTTTGAGTCATCCAGAAAACTCACACTGATTCCTCAGAATTTTTATTTATATGTAGGAAATGGTTGACCACTGTTCACGAATGTTAATAGTAGTTATTAATAATGGCAGTCTTGCAGCACAGAAAAGTATTAAATATTTATAAGGTTTTATACTTGTTACAGAAAACAGTACAAACATGAAATCCAACTTAGCTCCCCCAACAATTCTTTGGCTTTGGGGATAATAATGAACCTAATTTGACACTATTTTTGGCACATTGTTGTACATCATTTGTTTTTCATCATCCTATTCTTTTCACTGTCGTTGAAAAAGTTGGTCCAGTTCCTTTTGTAACTAGAATATCTGCCAACCTGTGGTAGAATTTCTAAAAGGACTTACACATTTTAAGAGCTGGGCATGTGCAGCTTCAGGAGGAAAAGACAAATGCATACATGCCTTAAATTGTATAGGCCAAGGATTGAGCCTTTGATCTTAGATTGGCAACTTGTACCAGACACTGTGCTCACCACCCGCATGTGTGCATAAGGATTTTGTTAAAGGACTCTGAAAGTGAATATATTCTACTAGCTCCCTTAAAACAATTAAATCAACACTTTTTCTGTCGTCTCTCTCTCTTTTTAAGACCTGAACATCTAAGTATTATGATTATCAACTAATTTTGCACTGCATTTGCAATGAAGTGAGATAGAAATCCTAGTTAGTATAGAAGTGAGTAGTAACATAGTTCTTGAGTTTTAAAATTTTCCCCAAGAGTTAAGGGTGTTATTGTTTGTTCTCTTACTATCAGGATGGAATACTTAATTTCCTTTAAAGAGACCGATTAATTTTTTGCTATATTACCACCACCTCTGTATGTATGTGTATTGTCTTATTTTTCTTTACCATTTATTGATAATTTGGGGCTTCCCTATGCCAAAATTTCTCCAAGTAGAAAACAGCATTTTCTCAGGACTTTCAGGGTTTATACACATATCAAATCTTCTTTAGGGTTAAAATCAGTCGGAATAAATGCTTAATTGAGGAGAAGAGTTTTACTTTTTTTTAAAAAAAGAATGAAACATTGATTTTTGACCGTTTTATAGATTTATTCAATTAAAAATGCCAAGTTCACAATGCACACTTCTCAGATAAAATTAGATTATAATCATTAGCATGATTCTACACATGCTAATTTATAGATAAAGGAATGCCAAAGTTAAGACAAATTTGAGACATATCATTGAGAAGAGATTGGAAAGGATTTTGAATTTATAAAAGCACAAGTTCTATGCCTAGTTTTGCTACAGGTTTTTCTCTGATCTTGGCAAGTCACTAGCTCCATTTGTCTTAGTGTTCCCACCTGTAAAATTGTAGTCATTAGACTTGCCACTGCCTTTCTTAAAAGGGGATGTTATGAGGATGAATAAGGTAAGGCGTTGTGGTAAAATGCTTTGAGGTCTTTAGAAGAAAGGTGTTACATACATACAGAGCATTATCTCACAAGAAAAATAGCTGCAGAACTTTAAATGTAGCTACTAAGAGGCACAATCAACTCCTAATCTATTTTTTTCTCAATGTGGAAAATTCCTTACTTGAAAGAAATGATGTTCACATATTGATTGGCAATTACATCATCACCTCTATTATTGTGTCACTAATAAACTTTTAAAACTTAACTAGTTACCAAACTCCCTATCAATCCTTCTTGTTCTTCACACTGGAAACTTTGCAGTCATCTTCAGTTCTTTTCTCTCTTTTGACCCCTTAATCCTTACAGCTCTGTGTTGGAATGTTTATTAGCTCTCCTTTCTTTCTCTTTATATCCCTGGGCACCCCCAGTGAGTTGTAGTGGCTAAGAGATCATATTTAGGAGCCAGAGCACTTGAGTTCAAATCCCAGATTCTTTATATACTATGCAAACTTGGACATCTTATTTAACCACCATGTGCCTCAATTTCCTCATCTATAAAATGGGTATAATGCTGATACCTATCTAAACAGGTTGTAGAGGGAAATAAGTAAGCTAATACATGTAAAGCTGCTTATAACTATGCCTGGCATGTAGTAAGTTCTCAGTAAACTTTACCTATTTTTATTATATGGACAACTGCAGTAATCTTGTATTCATTTATTATTCTTTATACTTATTAAGGCACCTGCATCTTTCAATAGTTGGCCTTTGCAACACAATTGCACTTTCTTTTTTAAGTTATTCCTTCTTCAATTTTGTCTTTTTTTTGACATTTTATATAAGATGGCATTTATTAGAAAATAAATATGAAAATTAAATAAATGTCCATACATATTAGGTTTAAGCAAACCCAGGAATGTCATGAGCCAAGTGAACAGAGGAGGCAAAGTTCTATTCCTTCAGGTCTATGGTCTTCCATGATGTCTTCTCAGTTCTTATCCTTTGAAATGTCTTAACTCCCATGTTCTATGTACTATTCAATAAAGTAAATTTGTTCTGAGCTTCTACAATATGGTGTTCGTGCACCCTGCTAGGCTGAAAGACACAGAGATTAATAAAACCCTTGAATTCTCATTCTCTAGGAACTCACATGAGTGTGATACTTTTTGATAATAGTGTGCAGGGATTTTAAGGATATAAACCAAGGAAAAGCAAACTCTCTCTGTAAAGGGCCAGACAAAAAATATTTTAGGCTTTGTGGGCCACATATGGCCCCTACTGAATATTCACTATTTTTCCCCTTTACAATCTTTTAAGAATGTAAAAACAATTCTTAGCTCAAGACCCTTTTTCAATTTTGAATTGAATCCTCCCCAAGCCCCCAAATGATCATCTAGTTCCTAATCATGACTTGAAATTAAACTTCTAACATTCCTCATGAACCACTTGCATCTACGCAAACTATCTGCCCACAATTACCAATAACATAGGCAGGTGTGATCCTTCAGGCAGGTAAATATCCCTGTCATTCTTCACCATTGTATCATCAGCCTCCACTCTGAACACCTCCATTTCTTTTGGGAAATATATACTCATCCTTCCCCTGCTTCACATCTCTGCTTTGCTATGGAGCCCTTTCCAATAATTTACTCCTTCTTCCTACCTATCTAATCACTTCAAGAACATTAACACATCAGCACATTGTGTAGATTATTAATGTACAACTGAATTTGTTTAAGTAGTTGATGTATTTGTATTTTTACGTACAGTATAACTTTATATTGCTTTTTTGTTAGAAATCAATCATGTTTATTTCACAAATTGGACTCTTGCATTCTTCTTTTTTTTTTTTAACATCTTTATTGGAGTATAATTGCTTTACCATGGTGGTTTAGTTTCTGCTTTATAACACACTGAATCAGCTATACATACACATATATTCCCATATCTCCTCCCTCTTGTGTTTGCCTCCCACCCTCCCTATCCCACCCCTCTAGGTGGTCAAAAAGCACTCCCTGTGCTATGCGGCTGCTTCCCACTAGCTGTCTATTTTACATTTGGTAGAATATATATGACCATGCTGCTCTTTCACTTCATCCCAGCTTACCCTTCCCCCTCCCCGTGTCCTCAAGTCCATTTTCTATGTCTGCGTCTTTATTCCTGTCCTGCCCCTAGGTTCTACATAACCTTTATTTTTTTTTAGATTCCATATATATGTGTTAGCATATGGTATTTGTTTTTATCTTTCTTACTTCACTCTATGACAGACTCTAGGTCCATCCACCTCACTACAAATAAGTCAAATATATATGTGTTAGCATATGGTATTTGTTTTTCTCTTTCTAACTTACTTCACTCTGTATGACAGCCTCCAGGTCCATCCACCTCACTACAAATGACTCAATTTTGTTTCTTTTTATGGCTGAATAATATGCCATTGTATATATGTGCCACATCTTCTTTATCCATTCATCTGTCAATGGACACTTAGGTTGCTTACCTGTCCTGGCTATTGTAAACAGAGCTGCAATGAGCATTGTGGTACATGACTCTTTGAATTATGGTATTCTCAGGGTATATGCCCAGTAGTGGGATTGCTGGGTTGTAGGGTAGTTCTAGTTTTAGATTTTTAAGGAACCTTCATACTGTTCCCCATAGTGGCTGTATCAATTTACATTCCCACCAACAGTGCAAAAAGGTTCCCTTTTCTCCACACCCTCTCCAGCATTTACTGTTTGTAGATTTTTTGAGGATGGCCATTCTGACCAGTGTGAGGTGATACCTCATTGTAGTTCTGATTTGCATTTCTCTAATAATTACTGATGTTGAGCATCCTTTCATATTTGTTGGCAATCTGTATATCTTCTTTGGAGAAATGTCTACTTAGGTCTTTGGCCCAATTTTGGATTGGGTTGTTTGTTTTTTTGATATTGAGCTGCATGAGCTGCTTGTAAATTTTGGAGATTAATCCTTTGTCAGTTGCTTCATTTGCAAATATTTTCTCCCATTTTGAGCGTTGTCTTTTTGTCTTGTTTATGTTTTCTTTTGCTGTGCAAAAGCTTTTAAGTTCCATTAGGTTCCATTTGTTTATTTTTGTTTTTATTTCCATTACTCTAGGAGGTGGGTCTAAAAGGATCTTGCTGTGATTTATGTCATAGAGTGTTCTGCCTATGTTTTCCTCTAACAGTTTGATAGTTTCTGGCCTTACATTTAGGTCTTTAATCAATTTTGCGTTTATTTTTTTGTATGGTGTTAGGGAGTGTAGTAATTTCATTCTTTTACATGTAGCTGTCCTGGTTTCCCAGCACCACTTATTGAAGAGGCTCTCTTTTCTCCATTGTATATTCTTGCCTTCTTTGTCAAAAATTAGGCGACCATATGTGTCTGGGTTTATCTCTGGGCTTTCTATCCTGTTCCATTGATCGATATTTTTGTACCAGTACCATACTGTCTTGATTAATGTAACTTTGTAGTCTGAAGTCAGGGAGCCTGATTCCTCCAGCTCCGCTTTTTTTTTTTTTTTTTTTTTGCAGTATGTGGGCCTCTCACTGTTGTGGCCTCTCCCGTTGCGGAGCACAGCCTCTAGACGCGCAGGCTCAGCAGCCATGGCTCATGGGCCCAGCTGCTCCACGGCATGTGGAATCTTCCCGGACCGGGGCATGAACCCATGTCCCCTGCTTCGGCAGTGGGCTCTCAACCACTGTGCCACCAGGGAAGCCCCAGCTCCATTTTTTATCACAAGATTGCTTTGGCTATTTGGGGTCTTTTGTGTTTCCATACAAATTGTGAGATTTTTTGTTCTAGTTCTGTGAAAAATGCCGTTGGTAATTTGATAGGGATTGCACTGAATCTGTAGATTGCTTTTGGTAGTATACTCATTTTCACAATGTTGATTCTTCCAATCCAAGAACATGGTATATCTCTCCATCTGTTTGTATCATTTTCAATTTCTTTCATCAGTGTCTTATAGATTTCTGCATACAGGTCTTTTGTCTCCTTAGGTAGGTTTATTCCTAGATATTTTATTCTTTTTGTTGCAATGGTAAATGGGAGTGTTTTCTTGATTTCACTTTCAGATTTTTCATCATTAGTATATAGGAATGCCAGAGATTTCTGTGCATTAATTTTGTATCCTGCTACTTTACCAAATTCATTGATTAGCTCTAGTAGTTTTCTGGTAGCATCTTTAGGATTCTCTATGTATAGTATCATGTCATCTGCAAACAGTGACAGCTTTACTTCTTCTTTTCCGATTTGGATTCCTTTTATTTCCTTTTCTTCTCTGATTGCTGTGGCTAAAACTTCCAAAACTATGTTGAATAAGAGTGGTGAGAGTGGGCAACCTTGTCTTGTTCCTGACCTTAGTGGAAATGCTTTCAGTTTTTCGCCATTGAGGATGATGTTGGCTGTGGGCTTGTCATATACGGCCTTTATTATATTGAGGAAAGTTCCCTCTACACCTACTTTCTGCAGGGTTTTTATCATAAATGGGTGTTGAATTTTGAATCTATAGATTGCTTTGGGTAGTAGAGTCATTTTCACAATGTTGATTCTTCCAATCCAAGAACATGGTATATCTCTCCATCTGTTTGTATCATCTTCAATTTCTTTCATCAGTGTCTTATAGTTTTCTGCATACAGGTCTTTTGTCTCCTTAGGTAGGTTTATTCCTAGGTATTTTATTCTTTTTGTTGCAATGGTAAATGGGAGTGTTTCCTTAATTTCTCTTTCAGATTTTTCGTCATTAGTGTATAGGAATGCCAGAGATTTCTGTGCATTAATTTTGTATCCTGATACTTTACCAAATTCACTGATTAGCTCTAGTAGATTTCTGGTGGCATCTTTAGGATTCTCTATGTATAGTATCATGTCATCTGCAAACAGTGACAATTTTACTTCTTCTTTTCCAATTTGAATTCCTTTTATTTCTTTTTCTTCTCTGACTGTCATAGCTAAAACTTCCAAAACTATGTTGAATAATACTGGTGAGAGTGGGCAACCTTATCTTGTTCCTGATCTTCGTGGAAATGGTTTCAGTTTTTCACCATTGAGAATGATGTGGGGCTGTGGGTTTGTCATATATGGCCTTTATTATGCTGAGGTAGGTTCCTTCTATGCCTACTTTCTGGAGGGTTTTTATCAGGGATGGGTGTTGAATATTGTTGAAAGCTTTTCCTGCATCTATTGAGATGATCATATGGTTTTATTCTTCAGTTTGTTAATATGGTGTATCACATTGATTGATTTGTGTATATTGAAGAATCCTTGCATTCCTGGGATAAATCCCACTTGATCATGATGTATGATCCTGTTAATATGCTGTTGGATTCTGTTTGCTAGTATTTTTTTGAGGATTTTTGCATCTATGTTCATCAGGGATATTGGTCTGTAATTTTCATTTTTTGTAGAATCTTTGTCTGGTTTTGGCATCAGGGTGATGGTGGCCTCATAGAATGAGTTTGGGAGTGTTCCTTTCTCTGCAAATTTTTGGAAGAGTTTGAGAAGGACGTGTGTTAGCTCTTCTCTAAATGTTTGATAGAATTCACCTGTGAAGACATCTGGTCCTGGACTTTTGTTTGTTGGAAGATTTTTAATCACAGTTTCAATTTCATTACTTGTGATTGGTCTGTTCATATTTTCTGTTTCTTCCTGGTTCTGTCTTGGAAGGTATACCTTTTTAAGAATTTGTTCATTTCTTCCAGGTTGTCCATTTTATTGACATAGAATTGCTTGCAGTAGTCTCTTAGGATGCTTTGTATTTCTGTGGTGTCTGTTGTAACTTCTCCTATTTCATTTCTAATTTTATTGATTTGAGCCCTCTGCCTCTTTTTCTTGATGAGTCTGGCTAATGGTTTGTCAATTTTGTTTATCTTCTCAAAGAACCAGCTTTTAGTTTTATTGCTCTTTGCTATTGTTTTCTTTGTTTCTATTTCATTTATTTCTATTCTGATCTTTATGATTTCTTTCCTTCTGCTATCTTTGGGTTTTGTTTGTTCTTCTTTCTGTAGTTCCTTTAGGTGTAAGGTTAGCTTGTTTATTTGAGATTTTTCTTGTTTCTTGAGGTAGGATTGTATTGCTATAAACTTCCCTCTTGGAACTGCTTTTGCTGCATCCCATAGGTTTTGGATCATCATGTTTTCATTTTCATTTGTCTCTAGGTATTTTTTGATTTCCTCAGTGATCTCTTGGTCATCTAGTAATGTATTGTTTAGCCTCCATGTGTTTGTGTTTTTTACGTTTTTTTCCCTGTAATTCATTTCTAATCTCATGGCATTGTGGTCTGAAATTATGCTTGATATAATTTCAATTTTATTAAATTTACTGAGGCTTGATTTGTGACCCAAGATGTGATCTATCCTGGAGAATGTTCCATGCGCATTTGAGAAGAAAGTGTAATCTGCTGTTTTTGGATGGAATGTTCTATAAATGTCAATTAAATCTATCTGGTCTATTGTGTCATTTAAAGCTTCTGTTTCCTTATTTATTTTCATTTTGGATGATCTGTCTATTGGTTTAAGTGAGGGGTTAAAGTCCCCCACTATTATTGTGTTACTGTCAATTTCCTCTTTTATAGCTGTTAGCAGTTGCCTTATGTACTGAGGTGTTCCTATGTTGGCTGCATATATATTTATAATTGTTATATCTTCTTCTTGGATTGTTCCCTTGATCATTATGTAGTGTCCTTCCTTGTCTCTTGTAACATTCTTTATTTTCAAGTCTATTTTATCTGATATGAGTACTGCTACTCTAGCTTTCTTTTGATTTCCATTTGCATGGAGTATCTTTTTCCATCCCCTCCCTTTCAGTCTGTATGTGTCCCTACACCTGAAGTGGGTCTCTTGTAGACAGCATGTATGTGGGTCTTGTTTTTGTACCCATTCAGGAAGCCTGTGTCTTTTGGTTGGAGCATTTAATCCATTCAGGTTTAAGGTAATTATCGATATGTATGTTCCTATGACTATTTTCTCGTTTGTGTTGCGTTTGTTTTTGTAGATCCTTTTCTTCTCTTGTGTTTCCCACTTAGAGGAGTTCCTTTAGCTTTTTTTGTAGAGCTGGTTTGATGGTGCTGAGTTCTCTTAGCTTTTGCTTGTCTGTAAAGCTTTTGATTTCTCCATCAAATCTGAATGAGATCGTTGCTGGGTAGAGTAATCTTGGTTGTAGGTTCTTCCCTTTCATCACTTTAAGTATAATATTCCACTCCCTTCTGGCTTGTAGAATTTCTGCTGAGAAATCAGCTGTTAACCTTATGGGAGTTCCCTTGTATGTTATTTGTCATTTTTCCCTTGCTGCTTTCAATAACTTTTCTTTGTCTTTAATTTTTGCCAATTTGATTACTATGTGTCTCAGTTTGTTTCTCCATGGGTTCATCCTGTATGGGACTCTCTGTGGTTCCTGGACTTGGCTGACTATTTCCGTTCCCATGTTAGGGTAGTTTTCGACTATAATCTCTTCATTCTGGGACCCCTACAATGTGAATGTTGTTGTGTTTAATGTTGTCCCAGAGCTCTCTTAGGCTGTCTTCATTTCTTTTCATTGTTTTTTCTTTATTCTGTTCCAAAGCAGTGAATTTCACCATTCTGTATTCCAGGCCACTTATCCCTTCTTCTGCCTCAGTTATTCTGCTATTGATTCCTTCTAGTGTAGTTTTCATTTCAGTTATTGTATTGTTCATCTCTCTTTGTTTGTTCTTTAATTTTCTAGGTCTTTGTTAAACAGTTCTTGCATCTTCTCAATCTTTGCTTCCATTGTTTTTCTGAGGTCCTGGACCATCTTTACTATCATTATTCTGAATTCTTTTTCTGGAAGGTTGCCTTCATTTAGTTGTTTTTCTGGGGTTTTATCTGTTCCTTCATCTGGTACATAGCCCTTTGCCTTTTCATATTGTCTATCTTTCTGTGAATGTGGTTTTTGTTTCACAGGCTGCAGGATTGTAGCTCTTCTTGCTTCTTCTCTCTGCCATCTGGTGCATGAGGCTATCTAAGAGGCTTGATGGAAGGGACTATTTTCTCCATTCTTTTTCCATGATTTTGGACCATCTTTACTATCATTACTCTGAATTCTTTTTCAGGAAGACTGCCTATTTCCTCTTCATTTGTTAGGTCTGGTGGGGTTTTACCTTGCTCCTTCATTGGCTGTGTGTTTCTCTGTCTTCTCATTTTGCTTAACTTACTGTTTGAGTTCTCCTTTTCGTAGGCTGCAGGTCATAATTCCTGTTGTTTTTGCGTCTGCCTCCAGTGGCTAAGGTTTGTTCAGTCGGTTATGTAGTTTTCCTGGTGGAGGGAACTAGTGCGTTTGTTCTGGTGGATGAGGCTGGATCTTGTCTTTCTGGTCGGCAGGTCCGTGTCTGGTGTTGTGTTTTGAGGTGTTTGTGACCTTATTATGATTTTAGGTAGCATCTCTGCTAATGGGTGGGGCTGTGTTCCTGCCTTGCCAGTTGTTTGGCAAGGGTGTCCAGCACTGTAGCTTGCTGGTCGTTGGGTGCAGCTGGGTCTTAGTGTTGAGTTGGAGATCTCTGGGAGAACTTTCGCTGTTTGATATTACGTGGAGCTGGGAGGTGTCTGTTGGACCTATGTCCTGAACTTGGCTCTCCCACCTCAGAGACACAGGCCTGACACCCAGTCAGAGCACCAAGACCCTGTCAGCCACATGGCTCAGAAGAAAACAGAGTAAAAAAAGAAAGAAGGAAGGAAAAAATAAAATAAAGTTATTAAAATAAAAAATATTTAAAAAATAAAAAATAATTATTAAAAAAATTAAAAAGTAATAAAAAAAGAAAAAACTGAAAGAACCTTTGGACAAATGGTAAAAGCAAAGCTATACAGACAAAATCACACAAAGAAGCATACACATACACACTGACAAAAAGGAAAAAAAAAATATATATATCGTTGTTCCCAAAGTCCACCGTCTCAATTTGGGATGATTCATTGTCTATTTAGGTATTCCACAGATGCAGGGTACATCGAGTTGATGGTGGAGATTTAATTCACTGCTCCTGAGGCTGCTGGGAGATATTCCCCTTTCTCTTCTTTGTTTGCATAGCTCCTGGGGTTCAGCTTTGGATTTGGACCCGCCTCTGCATGTAGGTCGCCTGAGGGCGTCTGTTCTTCGCTCAGACAAGACAGGGTTAAAGGAGCCGCTGATTCAGAGGCTCTGGCTCACTCAGGCCGGGGGGAGGGAGGGGTCCGGATGCAGGGTGAGCCTGCGGCGGCAGAGGCCAGCGTGACGTTGCACCAGCCTGAGGTGTGCCGTGCGTTCTCCCGGGAAGTTGTTCCTGGATCACGGGACCCTGGCGGTGGCGGGCTGCACAGGCTCCTGGGAGGGGAGGTGTGGAGAGTGACCTGTGCTCGCACACAGGCTTCTTGGTGGTGGCGGCAGCAGCCTTAGCATCTCATGCTGGTCTCTGGTGTCTGCGCTGATAGCCATGGCTTGCACCCGTCTCTGCAGCTCATTTAGGCGGTGCTCTGAATACCCTCCCCTTGTGCACCCCGAAACAGTGGTCTCTTGCCTCTTAGGCAGGTGCAGACTTTTTCCCGGACTCCCTCCCGGCTAGCCGTGGCACACTAGCCCCCTTCAGCCTGTGTTCATGCAGCCAAACCCAGTCCTCTCCCTGGGATCCGACCTCCGAAGCCCGAGCCTCAGCTCCCAGCCCCCGCCAGCCCCGGTGGGTGAGCAGACAAGCCTCTCGGGCTGGTGAGTGCTGGTCAGCACCGATCCTCTGTGTGGTAACCTCTCTGCTTTGCCCTCTGCACTCCTGTTGCTGCACTGTCCTCCAGGGCTCTGAAGATTGCCCCCTGCCACCCGCCATCTCCACCCGCGAAGGGGGCTTCCTAGTGTGTGGAAACCTTTCCTCCTTCACAGCTCCCTCCCAGAGGTGCAGATCCCGTCCCTATTCTTTTGCCCCTATTTTTTCTTTTTTCTTTTGCCCTACCCAGGTACATGGGAGAGTTTCTTGCCTTTTGGGAGGTCTGACGTCTTCTGCCAGCATTCAGTAGGTGTTCTGTAGGAGTTGTTCCACGTGTAGATATATCTCTGATGTATTTGTGGGGAGGAAGGTGATCTGCACGTCTTACTTTTCCACCATCTTGAAGGTCTTATATTGCTCTTTGAATCAGGGTGAGACATTATCCATACCATAGCGAGGAGTCTGGAGACTTTTTCTCTCTTGCCATGGGTACTATAAATTAGATGGAAATGGGTCTTGTATGTACAGAGTTCTCTGACAGACTTCTAAAAGTATCCTTTGTTGATTGTGCAGTTCCAGAGCATACGGCTTCTCTGACTTCCTGTTTAGTCTCTTGGATTCCCAAATTTTAAATGAACTGCTTACTACTGCAAGTTTCAAGCTGAGCAGTTATCATATGTAAATACATTGTTTTAGGGAACCTTAGAGAAAAGTTCTAAGCAAACAGTAATAACTACCCATAGAATCATAGAAGCTTGGGGATAGAAAGGTCATAACATGTTATCTATTTTTCAAGACCAAGAAATCATGGTAGACTCTGTTTCTTAATAGAGGATAATTCTGGAGAATGATCTGATATTTCAATGTCTCCACAAATATCTAATTTTAAATAACACTCGTTTCTTCTTTAAATATATTGTATCATGTGATTTTAGCAAAGCTTAGAGTCCAGAAGATTTCTGACTTGTGAATGAGAGTAGGCATGTGATGTCTAGTGCTGAATTTGAAGTTAATACTATTTTACAGTGTCTACACTTTTTCGTCTCAACTCTTTCC
>NW_006797240.1:390597-417004 GCF_000442215.2 Lipotes vexillifer | reverse complement strand
CTTTCCCTCAAAACTTTAGTAAAATCTATTCTACTGATTTTACTGGGGACCGGTTGACCCCACCTCATTTCTGGGTTAGACACATAATGTTATAAACGAATAGGTATAAATTTTATTGGGTACATTTGTAATTTTCATCATTTAGAGCCACGGATTATCTTCAATAGAATACCATGGAATTTTGTTAGAATACTAGGCCCCTCTCCAGATTTACCAAATAAATCCCTGGGGTTGAGTACAGAAATTCTTGTGCACATTGAAGTTTAAGAACCACTGCCTTTGAAGCGTGTCCCCTATTTTGTGTATATTTCCCCTTTAGACTATAGATATCTTGAGAACCATAATATTTTATATTTCTGCAAAATTTATGGGATTTCTATTTAATTTGCAAGTCCCTTGGCAACCGTCCCATCACAAATGCTCAATAAATATTGTTAAAATGAAATGGAATGTATTTGCCATTTTACACACTTCCAGAAAATCTCACAAGGTGTCAGAAAAAAAAAAAAAAAACTCTATGAAAATGCCTGCTGTCTTTTGCTCTCTTCTTTGGAGGTTCCTGAGCACCAGTGTATTAGGTGACAGTTGAACTATGGTGGAAATTGACAAAGCCATTATCGTTTAAGGCAAATATAGTATCCTTCCAAATCTCCAAATTGTGACCAGTTGTAAGCCTTCTGACCATATCAAATGACATTTGCCCCACGCATGGTGGTAAAATTGAGAAGAGTAAGACTTCACAGACCTTTTGGTCCAATAATCTTCATAGTTGCTAGCGGCTCCTTAAGCTCCAGACCCATATGGCCAAATTCCTTCTTGGTCTCTACTTGATGTTTAACAAGCATCTCAAACTCAACTTTCCCATGTGCTCAGATCAAAGTCCTTGGAGTCATTTTCAACTCCCTTCTCTCTTTTAACTACATCTTCTCCATGAGCAAATATTTCAGTGCTACTTTCAAAATATGTGGGCAAAACCCAACCACTTTCTAATTTCTTCACTCCATCCCTGGCCCAAGTCATCATCATCTTTGGCTCAGATCATTGTATTAGCCTCCTAACTTGTCTTTCTACTTCCACATTTGTCTCTTTTTGTCTTTTCTCAACGCAGCAGTCACTGGGAAAAACATTTACCATATTATGTCATTCATTACTAAACTCAAAACTCTCAGTGCTTCCCATTTCGCTCAAAATAAAGCTGAAGCTCTTACAACAAAAATCAGTTTTATTCCAGCAACATAACCAGTTTTATTTTAGCAACATGCTATAATTATATTAGAAGAAAGAAAATACTGATTTAGACAACAAATACTTGTTAACCTTCTTTAAATTAGCTCTTACTATGTTCATTTAAAAAAAGAATTACCCCCTATATACAAACTTTCATTGCACTTTATCCATTAATATTTTTTTATCAAGCACCATCTTTATTTATTAATATTTATTTACCAAGGAGGGCTCAGTATTTGTCCAAGCACTATGAGTACTCAAGTCTATGTAGAAGACATGGTTTACTGCAGACCTTTGTTAAACCTGGGTAGAGTTGGGACAGCCAACCACTGTAATTACAGAAAGATCTTTATTTCCTTTAGCTTACTTACTGCCAGAGATTGAAATCTTTGGTGACTTTTTTTTTAGAAAGAAAAGTTTTATTACTCTTAGTTTTGCTTTAAATATTTCTTCTTTCCTTACTGTATTGCCTTTCTAACTTGTTACAATTGTAATGTAGATCATATGTAGAGGAGATGAGGGAAAGAGTTGAAATCTGGACAGTGTCTTCATAATTTTTATATCACTTTGTAATTACACTCCGAAAGAAGAATGTAAATCCTAAAATTAAAAGAAAACCCACCAGTTCAACATAGTGGGTATTTGAAATCAAATAGAAAAAGTAAGTTTTATCCATCTAAAAAAATTAACTTCTCTGTCTGTTGAGAGCACCGAATCTTAACCACTAAACCACCAGGGAAATTGAGACAGTGTTGTAAAGATAAAACTAAAATTCTTTTCTTATAAAATTTATAGCCTACTTGGAAATCGTTATTACAGATTTGGTATACTTATATATTTTAATATGCAATAATATGAAATGATATTAAATGACTAATAACCAAATACTTTACAAACATTGGCACCTTTTATTTAATGATGAGAAAATGCGTGATTTCCTAAATTAGCCAATACCTAAAAAAAAAAAAAAAAAAAAAAAAAAAACCCCAGGGCTGTAGGCAAAAAAAACTTTTTTTTTTTTTTTTTTTTTTTTTGAATCTAAAAATCTCTCTGGGGCCTGATAGCCAATAGAAAATGTTTCACTACCCTATGCCTTTCAATGATTAGAAGAAGTACCACAGCCAGCCAGGCAGCCTCCACTGTATTAGTGCTATGGCTGTGCAGTCATATTTTTTAGTACGTTATTTTCTTTTCAAGGGAAAAATTGGTAAGACGTACTTAGAGTAAACTATAATCCTATCAATTTTACATAAAATATTGATAAGAAATAAAAATTTAGCATCTCTGGTGTGAAGTCACTAGACTGCATAAAATACAAATATATAGATTAAGGAAAGTTAACATAATCTTTTTATGAGAACTAAAATCAATTACATGTCAGCTTTGTAGTATTATAAATGTATTTAGTCAGCATAGAATTTTTCCAGCAGTGTTTTCTGCAGATTGAAATTGACTAACCAGATGTTAAATATTAAATAGAACTAATCAAAGCATGGTTCAAGAGGCTTTAAAAACAATGATCAAAGGGAGCTATTTATTACCTGATTCATGTTGCTGGTGAAATATTGGTTCTGTGATTTTATATTTAACTTAGTTTTTTCAAGATCCCATTTTCTAGCTTTACATTAACAATAATTAATGTTAATAAATTAACTCATAAACTATGTAATTGGATCATTGTGCATAATCATAGTTGGAAGCTTGACCAAGACATTTAACGCTCAATTCATGGAAGTAAAATCTTAGTAGGATATTTAGTACATATATAACGTTTAGTAATAAGTATTGAAAAATATTATGATTCACTAGCACCTGCTCAGCTCTCTTGCACATGCCTCGATGGGGCTTTATCTATTTAGTCATTCTCTTCCAGTTTCCTACCCACAGTCGTTCTCAGTAAAGCCTCAAAAATAAATAAATAGGGCTTCCCTGGTGGCGCAGTGGTTGAGAGTCTGCCTGCCAATGCAGGGGACACGGGTTTGAGCCCTGGTCTGGGAAGATCCCACATGCAGCGGAGCAACTAGGCCCGTGAGCCACAACTACTGAGCCTGTGCGTCTGGAGCCTGTGCTCCGCAACAAGAGAGGCCGCGACAGTGAGAGGCCCGCGCACCACAATGAAGAGTGGCCCCCGCTCACCGCAACTAGAGGAAAGCCCTCACGCAGAAACAAAGACCCAACACAGCCAAAAATAAATATAAATAAATAAAAAAATAAAAATAAAAAACGTGAACAGTAAGGGATCTTGGAAAAATCATATGAAATCATAATTTTATAAAAATAATTATTCAATTTTTAAAATATATAAATAATGATTTTGGTGGAATATTTCCAGAAAAGGAATTTCATAGTCTCATAAACTTATCCCCTTATACTCCATTGTGCCAACAATTTTTGTTTATATTTAACAATAACTTTTCATAAGAGCTTAATTGAGCTCATTTTCTCTTGATATATATTTGACAGAGCAGAGCTGATAGACTTTTCAGTACCTGATGTTATTAATTTTACTATATCACAATATTTTGTATGATAATTTATATAATTTAAGAAAACATCTTTCAAAATTTAAAGGTTATATGAACAATGAAATTCATGACTACTCACATATCATTAAATATATTTTACTAATATATAATGTGTTTTTGTTGTATTTCATGTTGGAAGAAAAAAGGGAAATGAGGTCAAAGTAGTAAGACTAGAATAAGTGTAACCTTATTCATAAATTTTCTTGCTATACTAAGTTGTTTTTGATCCAATTTTCAGTTGATTTGCTTTAAATTAATTGTATTCTGTTAATAATCACTTTTAAGCAATCATTATTTCAAATTTTCAAAGAAAAAAACCTGTTTTGATATGGGGGGTATTGATTCTTCTACAGAAATGAAGATTCTTTTACAGAAATGACATTTATAGATTCTCTGCCTTGATCATGTTAAGTTCCATTATAGTGTTAAAAGCAAATCAAGACAAATTTATTCATTAGAGAAAACGGTGTATAGTCATATACCCCAACCATTCATGTCTATCTTTAAATGTCATTAATACACTCTTAAAATGGCCCTTTTCAGCTGATTCCAAACCTATCTTCTCCAAAAATTCTCCCACCAGATGGATCATATCCCACTCTTACAGCTCCCTTTGGCTTTCCCCCTCAGTTTTACTGAGACATAATTGACATATAACATTGTATTAGTTTCAGGTGTACAACATAATGATTTGATATATGTATATATTGCAAAATGGTCACCTCTTTATTTAGCATCCATAACCTAGCATAGTTACAATTTATTTTTTGTGATGAGAACTTTTAAGATTTACTCTCAGCAATTTTCAAACATACAGTCCAGTAGTGTTTACTGTAGTATATATATATATACATATATATATCACATTTTCTTTATCTGTTCATCCATTGATGCACATCTAAGTTGTTCCCGTGTCTTGCTTATTAGAAATAATGTTTCAATAAACATGGCGGTGCACTATCTCCTTGAAATAGTGATTTCATTTCCTTTGGATAAATACCCAGAAGTAGGATTGCTGGAGCATATGGTATTTCTATTTTTAATTTTTTGAGGAATCTCCATACTGTTTCCCATAGTGTTTACATCAATTTACATTCCCATCAATGGTGCACAAGGGTCCTTCTTTCTACATTCTGGCCAACACTTATCTCCTGTCTTTTTTTTTTTTAACATCTTTATTGGACCATAATTGCTTTACAATGGTGTGTTAGTTTCTGCTTTATAACAAAGTGAATCAGTTATACACATATATATGTTCCCATATCTCTTCACTCTTGCGTCTCCCTCCCTCCCACCCTCCCTATCTCACCCCCCTAGGTGGTCACAAAGCACCGAGCTGATCTCCCTGTCCTATGTGGTTGCTTGCCACTAGCTATCTATTTTACGTTTGGTAGTGTATATATGTCAATGCTACTCTCTCACTTTGTCCCAGCTTACCCTTCCCCCTCCCCATATCCTCAAGTCCATTCTCTAGTAGGTTTGTGTCCTTATTCCTGTCTTACCCCTAGGTTCTTCATGACCTTTTTATTTTTCTTAGATTCCATATATATGTGTTAGCATATGGTATTTGTATTTCTCTTTCTGACTTACTTCACTCTGTATGACAGACTCTAGGTCCATCCACCTCACCACAAGTAACTCAATTTCGTTTCTTTTTATGGCTGAGTAATATTCCATTTTATATATGTGTCACATCTTCTTTATCCATTTGTCTGTTGATGGACACTTAGGTTGATTCCATGTCCTGGCTATTGTAAATAGAGCTTCAGTGAACATTTTGGTACATGACTCTTTTTGAATTATGGTTTTCTCAGGGTATATGCCCAGTAGTGGGATTGCTGGGTCATATGGTAATTCTGTTTTTAGTAAAGTAGCAGGATACAAAATTAATGCACAGAAATCTCTGGCATTCCTATATACTAATGATGAAAAATCTGAAAGTGAAATCAAGAAAACACTCCCATTTACCATTGCAACAAAAAGAATAAAATATCTAGGAATAAACCTACCTAAGGAGACAAAAGACCTGTATGCAGAAAATTATAAGACACTGATGAAAGAAATTAAAGATGATACAAATAGATGGAGAGATATACCATGTTCTTGGATTGGAAGAATCAACATTGTGAAAATGACTCTACTACCCAAAGCAATCTACAGATTCAATGCAATCCCTATCAAACTACCACTGGCATTTTTCACAGAACTAGAACAAAAAATTTCACAATTTGTATGGAAACACAAAAGACCCCGAATAGCCAGAGCAATCTTGAGAACGAAAAATGGAGCTGGAGGAATCCGGCTCCCTGATGTCAGACTATACTATGAAGCTACAGTAATCAAGACAGTATTGTACTGGCACAAAAACAGAAATATAGATCAATGGAACAGGATAGAAAGCCCAGATTTAAACCCACGCACATATGGTCACCTTATTTTTGATAATGGAGGCAAGAATATACAGTGGAGAAAAGACAGTCTCTACAATAAGTGGTGCTGGGAAAACTGGACAGGTACATGTAAAAGTATGAAATTAGAACACTCCCTAACACCATACACAAAAATAAACTCAAAATGGATTAAAGACCTAAATGTAAGGCCAGACACTATCAAACTCTTAGAGGAAAACATAGGCAGAACACTATGACACAAATCACAGCAAGATCCTTTTAGACCCACCTTCTAGAGAAATGGAAATAAAAACAGGAATAAACAAATCAGACCTAATGGAACTTAAAAGCTTTTGCACAGCAAAGGAAACCGTATACAAGACCAAAAGAGAACCCTCAGAATGGGAGAAAATATTTGCAAATGAAGCAACTGACAAAGGATTAATGTCCAAAATTTACAAGCAGCTCATGCAGCTCAGTAACAAAAAAACAAACAACCCAATCAAAAAATGGGCAGAAGACCTAAATATCTCCTGTCTTTTTTTTTTTTTGGCAGTACGCAGGCCTCTCACTGTTGTGGTCTCTCCCGCTGCAGAACACAGGCTCTGGACGCGCAGGCTCAGCAGCCACTGCTCACAGGCCTAGCCGCTCCGCGGCACATGGGATTTTCCTGGGCCGGGGCCCGAACCCGTGTCCCCTGCATCGGAAGGCGGATGCTCAACCACTGCGCCACCAGGGAGGCCCTCTTCTGTCTTTTTGATGATAGCCATTCTAGCAAGTGTGAGATGATGTCTCATTGTGGTTTTGATTTGTGTTTCCCTGATGGTTAGTGATCTTGAGCACTCTCAATAAATTAGATTATATGATTATACATTAGTTTTTGTTCTCTGGTTGTTTCATTTGTTTTAGTTTCCTAACCAGTATAAACATTGTTGAACAAAAATTTTTCAAAGACCTTGACTTCACGATGTAATACTCCTTTGTATACATACATAAATTCATGTGTACATCCTTATGGGACCCTGGTATATTTGAGCTTCATTTCATGCTACTTAGCTTTTAGTCCCATCAACTGCTTGTGGTTATCAGACCAAGCTAGGCCTCCTTGGACCACCATGCCTGTGTCCATGTTCTTGTAGACCATCTTCTCTTGCTTCTTGGCTGGTTAACGTAGATTCATCCTTCAAAATGTTTGAGCTTCCCTTGGAAGTTGCCTGTGATTCCCCCATCTGGGTCACATTCCTTTCCTGGGGCTCCCAAGTCACTTTTAACATTACACTGCTCACACTGTTTTGTTTTTCTGTGTCTAAAGCCTAGTGCTTTTGTAAAAATAGGAATTCAGTATATTTTGGATTACCTTGAACAAGTTCCTTAACCTCTTTTGTATATGTTGGTTTCCTCATCTATAAAATAGGGATGAAAACAGATCTGACTTTTTGTGAGGATTAAATGAGATAACAGTCTGGTTGACTGAGTCTCTGGCATGTGATGAGAACTGCCTGAATGTTAGCTATTTATGGTTCTTTCATGACTTAAATTATCTCAGCTCCTCATGAACCTCATTTGTTTTTATTTTGTACCATCTTTTGATGTAAGATTTCAGAGTTCAGGCTCTGCTGTGGGGAGAACTTACTTTTATTTGTCTTAAATGCACCTCTCTAAGTTTTGAGTTTCCTCATTTTAGCATTTTAGTAATTTAAAAAATAAATCTGGATCATAATCCACTCATTATGTATCTATCTAAAATATTTCAAATTTTAAACCAACATTTCATAATGCATTTTTCTTTCTTCTTAATGTTCAATACATTTTAATGCTTTTTAATCCATCAAGCAAACCAATCCATCTTTATTTATTGATCACTCATAGGTGTCACAATACTGTGGTGAATATACAAATATAAGAGAGATACAGTCTAACTGGAGGTGATAATGCCACCATATGCACAGAATTAGCAAATAAGCAATATTTGTGTGTTTTGTGGTTTAATTCAGTATTTTTGAATAGGACGGACAGAAGAAATTTATAAATAAAAGCTGGAATAGTTATTAATGATTATATGAAGAAGATGATATGTTAGCTGGATATTAGATGATTTGAATAGATATGGCAGGGAGTAGAAAATGCAGTAGAGACAGAGGGATTAATAAGGGTAAAAACCAGAGTGCAGAAAAAGACCAATAATTAGAGGGCAAAAATTATCTTTGGTTCACAGGTGTATAGGAATGATACTATTTCTAAGCCTGTTTAATATTTCAATCTAAATTTATAAGAGAATATGTTTGTAAAAAGTGAAATTTGACCTCCAAAAAAGAGTGTTAAAGCAGAAATCATTGCTTAAATGAAACAATATACAGTTTTTAGCCTTTAGCAGTTGAAAGTTTTGCTTACATTCTATTGGGCATGAAATGGTTAAATAGTAACATCCCTCAAACAGTTGTAGCAGGGGCAGTAAAGAGAGTGTTGGCTGGTGGGAAAATATTTTATATTGGAATGCTTCATGATATCTGCATTTCTTCATTGTCCGTTGTGGTAATCCAGACCTTTTTTTTTTTTTTTTTCCCCCAGTTTGAACATTAGTTAGGAGTCCTGCTAAAAGGACATTAAAACTGCCTTCTTCGCTCCAACATTGCATTAAAGTGAAGAGTGCAGAATGCACAGGTGGGGACACAAGGGCTCAGGTAGGCTCGAGAAAGCAGAGGTGATGAGGACAAGGGATTTGGCAAAGCCTGTTTAAGAAATTTGTTTATTTAAAACCTGAACGTTGAGAAAGGAAACAAAAACAAAATAGTAAGTGTTCTGACACTGTCATGACATGACCTCGCAGATGACGTTAGGACAAAAACAGCATGAACATAAAGACCATCAATAAAACTAACAGAATACAAGGTTTCAAGTTCAGATCAGGGCTTCCCTGGTGGCGCAGTGGTTGAGAGTCCGCCTGCCAATGCAGGATATGCAGGTTCGTGATATGTTAGCTGGATATTAGATGATTTGAATAGATATGGCAGGGAGTAGAAAATGCAGTAGAGACAGAGGGATTAATAAGGGTAAAAACCAGAGTGCAGAAAAAGACCAATAATTAGAGGGCAAAAATTATCTTTGGTTCACAGGTGTATAGGAATGATACTATTTCTAAGCCTGTTTAATATTTCAATCTAAATTTATAAGAGAATATGTTTGTAAAAAGTGAAATTTGACCTCCAAAAAAGAGTGTTAAAGCAGAAATCATTGCTTAAATGAAACAATATACAGTTTTTAGCCTTTAGCAGTTGAAAGTTTTGCTTACATTCTATTGGGCATGAAATGGTTAAATAGTAACATCCCTCAAACAGTTGTAGCAGGGGCAGTAAAGAGAGTGTTGGCTGGTGGGAAAATATTTTATATTGGAATGCTTCATGATATCTGCATTTCTTCATTGTCCGTTGTGGTAATCCAGACCTTTTTTTTTTTTTTTTTCCCCCAGTTTGAACATTAGTTAGGAGTCCTGCTAAAAGGACATTAAAACTGCCTTCTTCGCTCCAACATTGCATTAAAGTGAAGAGTGCAGAATGCACAGGTGGGGACACAAGGGCTCAGGTAGGCTCGAGAAAGCAGAGGTGATGAGGACAAGGGATTTGGCAAAGCCTGTTTAAGAAATTTGTTTATTTAAAACCTGAACGTTGAGAAAGGAAACAAAAACAAAATAGTAAGTGTTCTGACACTGTCATGACATGACCTCGCAGATGACGTTAGGACAAAAACAGCATGAACATAAAGACCATCAATAAAACTAACAGAATACAAGGTTTCAAGTTCAGATCAGGGCTTCCCTGGTGGCGCAGTGGTTGAGAGTCCGCCTGCCAATGCAGGATATGCAGGTTCGTGCCCCGGTCCGGGAAGATCCCACATGCCTCGGAGCGGCTGGGCCCGTGAGCCATGGCCGCTAAGCCTGCGCGTCCGGAGCCTGTGCTCTGCAGCGGGAGAGGCCACAACAGTGAGAGGCCCGCGTACCTCAAAAAAAAAAAAAAAAAAAACCCAGATCAGACATAAGTGGTTATATTTTATTAACCATGTGGGGTTAAGAGATTTTACCAGGTCTCAAGTGAGGAGAAATTATAAGTACAATCAGAATTTCACTTTGTATCATTTATCAGTTAAATGTATATAATTATGCTTCAGTTAATTGCATGATTATAAAACTATACAAAAATTTTATTTTAAAATGTCACCATTCTTAGTAAATCCTTTTGCTGTCTTCAAGAAATTGTTTCAAATTAAAAAAGATCATTTGTACTCTGCACAGGATTTATTTTCAAATATTAGACTTATTTCCTAAAGATTGCAAAAGGGTTTTTTTTGTTTTGTTTTGTTTTGTTTTTGAGAATGGCAATGATACCCAATGAATATTCTCTGATTGTTGCTATTAAGATTTTTTTTTTTGCCCAGAGCAGGGAAAACTGGGTAAATGACACCACATAGAGAATGTTGCCTTAGAAAGACTCCTTTCTCACTGGGTATGCTACAAATTACATAAGGAATCTAGGTTTTCTGAGGGGCAGTTTTCTATGTAGTAGGTTTTGTGTGCTTAACAGATTAACTGCTTTTTATGTTATTCTTTCTCCCAGGATTCAAGAAAGAAAATGACATAATAGTTTTTTGTTTTGTTTTTTTCCCTAGGATCACAATAAACCTCCTTAGTCAAACCCAGTTGCCCTTGGGAGGTAAAGAGTGAACTAACCTATGTTTCTACAAGTTACAAAATCGTTTACATTTATTACCCTTGCACAGTGAGGCCCCAGAGCTTCAGAACTATGATTCTCCAAATCACTGCATTCTAAGCTTGACTGATTGGTTTAAAAGCTTGTGAGAGATTTATAATGATTCATTGCGTAAGCCAATGATTTTATATTTAAGGCAGGAGACTGCTTATAAACGACAGAAAACTTTAGATTCTCCTTGGATTCAGAGGGTGACCAAATGTTTTCACAGGTTTAGATAAAAACAGCATTTCCTTTGCATTGTTTGAACCCCAAATTTATAAAATACACACACATTATAATGTGTACAAGCATTATAATGTTAGCTACCAATTTATAGTGTTACCTTTGGATTATTTAGCTGTATTAATATCTGTGTGTATTTACCACAAGAACTTTAAAAATTCTGTTGCTTTTGAGCCTTTTCTTATTTACTTAAAACTTGAATTGCTTCCCCAAATTTCAGATTTGTTATTTAAATAACAGATATTGCTATACATTAAGTTTGGAACAATTACGATGCTTAGTTCACTGTGCTATTTGACAGTAACATACAATAGCATTGTCATTTACTGTTTAAAAGTTTATATAAATAAATTGCCTTTACTTATATATGGTATTGGTGAAGATGAAAGAAGTAAAATTGATGGAGTACACATTTAAAAAGTATTAAACTGTATATGATATTTTTCCTTCTTTGATCAAAATGTGAGATTTGTGAGGAAAACCAAATATTTTCATTAGGATGTTGTCAAGAGTAATAAAGTTATTAAGAGTAATTAAAGAAGAGGACTGCAAAAATATCTATTATATCAGCACTTCAAGAATCTCTGTCAGCCAGGGTGTTTATTTCCCACCAGCAATACTGAACGTTCCAAATGGATTGAACACAACATTCATGAAGGTGCAGTTTCTAATGTCCTTATCAGAAGAAAATTTAAGTCACGCCATCACTCTAGTTTGCTTCATTAACCACAGTTCAATCCACCTCTTCTCTCTGCATCTCCACAACCAACAAGTCCCTCTAACTTATCTTCTGTGCCCTGGTTCCTTTCATTCCTCTCATCATACTTCTGCCTAAAACACAGCTGGCTTTCTACTGCCCCTTTCTTCCCCAGGCTCCTTCCTCTTCAGATCAGGTCTGCATTGGTCTCTCCACATTGCTTGGGGCTGCTCTGTCTTATTTTGAAAAAATGCCCCATATTATCCCAAGTACAGCATAGTTTTTAAGAGCATGGCCCTTAGACTCAGTTCTAGCTTCTAATCTCCCTTCTTTCACCTGTTAGCTGTATTCCTTTGGCCAGGTCATGTAACCTCTCTGAGTCTCAGTTTTCTTGTTTGTAAAAGGGGCAAATAATATCTATCTAAGAAGACTTGTGATGAGGGCTAAAAAAGCTAATTCATGAAAAGTGCCCAGCCCCATTCTTGGCATGTAGTAAGTGCTAAGTAAATCATTACTATTATTATTAAGCTTATTCCAATAAACTTGGATTATTAGATTAAGATTAGATTATTAGCATCAGATTAAAATTAGATTGCACCAATTTCCTACCCTAAAGGAATAGCTTCTTTGCATACAAAGTAGTTTCCCTAGAATCTTTTTATAATAAGGACCATGTTTTCAAATTTCTATAGTCCTTGTTTCTTGAAGTGCTTACTCTCTACTTACTTGAGTGCATATATATCCATCTTGTGTACATGAATATCATGAAAGACTGTCACATGCCTTGCTTAAAGTTCACACATACAATGCCAGTGGATTTTTCTGACCTACTAATATCTTATACAAGAAAGCAATGAGGTGAATTCTTCTTGGTTAACTCGCATTGTCTTCTAGGGGCTCCCAAATACCCCTTTAGTCACTTGCTATGGATTCTTACTAAGATTTGTTGTCAAGAATCTTGGCCTGAAGTTTGCAGACTCTACCTCCCCTTTTTGGTAATTGTAACTCATCCCCCCACTCCCCCACCCCATCTCTGTTCTTTGAACATTCTCTTTTCCATTTTCTCTGATTATTCAAAGGTTACTGTCAAAGATTAGAAAATCCCTTTTGCAAGATCTCTCAATAACCTTGACTATAATTTGTTTAAACCAGGAACTTGAACTTGGCAGAGCAGTAAGGGTCTCTCTTCAATTGCTTTCCTAACCTTAGGATTTGCTTTTTTCTTACCATTGTTAATTGGGTAAGCTCATTACTTCCACCTCTCCTATTCCTTTCCACCCACTTCTTACCCACTTCTGTGGCCACCATCCTTCTATGCTCTGTCAAATATAAAACAGTTTCTGTGTCACAACTCTTATTGGAGGGGCTTGTCAACCTTATGGATGTAGTTTACTTGGTTGCCCTGTGACTCTCTGATGGACTCTACAAAGGTTATGACTTCTGTGTATTGGCCTGGATTTTCTCATTGTTAGGGTAGTGACATGCTGTGAGGCTTTCTACACCCTAAGTGGAAGAGAAACTGCTCTTCCTTCCTCATTTCTTAACCCTTTGGAATCTGCCTTTAGCGTAACCAATCTAGAAAAACTGCTTTCTTGAAGATTTTCATGGGTTTTCTATTGGTGCATTAGTCAGCCTTGCTGCAGTAACAAATAACCCAAAAGTAGCAGTCACATAAAATAACTATTTTTTACTCACATAACATATGGTTAGTTGTGGGTTGATTGGCACTCCTCTGGCTCTCTTTTCTCAGATTCATTGGGCTACTTGACTATCCCTACTTGTCAGAACCCAGGGGAAGGGGCAGCCCCAGTTTGGGATGTGGCAGATGGAAATGAAGAGAAAACTCATGGAAACTTGCGATGCCTCTTAAAGTATCTGTTTAGATGTAACAGAGGCCCCCAACACTCACATTTTATTGTCCATTCACATCCAAGGGAGGATATATATACTCCTGTCACTGGAGGCTTGGGCAAGTGACATGTCAAGGGACAGGAATATATAATCTTCTTTCCGGTAATAGGAGGGGGGGTAAATCATTATGAAGTAGAATACAGCCTATCCAAGAGGCTACAGTTCTCAACCTGCAAGTTTGAAAATTATGCATATGAATACTTCTGAAAGGTGCCTGACTCTTGGAAAATACTTCTGAAAGGTGCCTGACTCTTGGAAAATATTCCATAAGGGGCAGTATTACTGTCTCTTCCAGCCAAATGTGAGGGCAACCTTAAGAATGTAAATTTTTGATTCACTCTAATAGCACTTGTAACTATTACCTCACTATAGAGTTATTTTTGTATATATTTAATTTTATTACAGAATTATAAGCCTTTGGAAGGCAGGGACATATCCCTTTGTATCCTTGGAAGCCCTCAATATCTAGTCCAATGCAGTAGTCAGAGAGATAATTAATTATTTTCTCCCTGGGCTCCTATGGTCCCTCACATATGTGTATTACAGCTCATCTCACATTGTATTATAACTAGTTGTATACACCTAGTTCTCCTAATATATTGGGTGTTCCTTGAGAGAAAAAAGACGGAGACTTTTTCTTTTCTTTTTGTTTTCATTCTTCCCCTTCTTCCACCCTGCCTCCGTGTCCCCCCTCCCCAATTCCCTCTTATGGGGCACCAAGTACAGTGCTTGGCATATAGTATATGCTCAAGAAATGATAGCTTTGTGAGTATATAAATAATAATTGTTCAGAAACGAATGAACACAGGAATAGGAGGTAATGTCTACCACTAAAATCATAAGGAATCATACAAACATGGGATTAAAAAAGTAAAAAAAGATATAATTCCCTCACATTTTTACCTGAGGAAAGTTTTTAAAATAAATCAATTGATTTTTTTAAAACAAGTAGCTAGTAGAGTACAAAAGGAACCATTGGCACACTAAAACTATAGAGCTGAGATTACGCTTCCCTTCTGATCCTTGAAATGGCTGAAGCCTCTTCAAAGAAAAACAGGCATGTTTTAGTATCTGTTGCTGTTTATTATTGTGTTGAGTTTGATATTTTGAAAATTTGACATAACCTACCTCAGGATTGTTGTAGGGATCAAAGGAGTTATTATGTAGAAAGTATTTAGCACAGTCAATTTCACAGCAATTTCAAGTTGGGATTCTTTAAACGTTGTTGAATCTTTTGCCAGCCTTAGGTGAAAGTGAAAAGTAGAACCTTCCTGAATCCTTTTTTCAAGAAGCCTGATATCTGAAATTTGAAGCTCAGGAGGAATTTGAGTTAGTGTACTACTTCTCTGAGTCAAATATGAATTTTGAATTTTTATTATGATTGTGGGGGTAAGAGGTTTAATGGCCTTGTTGGGGTTGAGTATTTTTTGGTGAGAGTTGGGTAAGGAGAAGGGGGGATTATTTCCTCCTGAAGTCTTGCCTTGTTGATAGCTGCCTGCTTTCCATGTAACTTCCAGCAACTCTGGTGACTAGCTCTGAGTTTGATGTACAGGGGTGCTCAATAAATGCTAATTGGTTTGATGAATTAATAAAATTGTCCCCAAGTTCAGGATTATTCAACTGGTAGTGAACCTTTCAATGCAGAGACCACAAATTATTGTCTGTATCTGCAGGTCCTGGTAGAGTCTCAGCTCCACAAGTGTTGAAAAGGAGTGACTCAGCTGACAGGAAGTATCTCATTTCCTATTTTCAAAGAATATTATTTATGGCTTGCTGCCTATGAGCAAATGTTTGTACCTTGTCCATCATGCTCAGTGGGTATACCAGCATCTGAAGTGAGGGCCATGTGTCAACTCCATTGCAACCTGGACACTCCCTTCATTATCCCCGTGGTCTGGTTTCTTGTCTCACAGCTCTGCTTATCTGTTCTCTCCCTCCTATTTGTAAAGTTATAAGATATATATGTAACATAAAATTTACCATTTAAAACATTTGAAAGTGTACAATTCAACGTACTTAATGGCTTTAAGTACCTTCACTCTGTTGTGCAAACTTCAACCCCATCCATCTCCAGAACTTTTTCATCATTCCAAACAGAACTCTGTGCCAGTTAAACACTCCCTATTCTCCTCTCCAACTTCCGCCTCACCCCTGCCCCCAGACCCTGGCAATCTCTATTCCAATTTCTGTCTCTATGAATTTGCCTATTCTATCTCACATAAGTTGGATCGAACAATATTTATCCAAAAGGACAAATGTGTCTGGTTTATTTCAGTTAGCAGAATGTCCTCAGTGTTTATCCACGTGTAGCACGGGTCAGAATTTCATTCCTTTCTAAGGCTGAATAATATGCTATTGTATGTATATATGTACTATATTCTGCTTATTGACTCCTCTGTCAATGGACATTTGTGTTGTTTCCATATTTTGGCTATTGTGAGCAATGTTGCTCTGAACACTGGTGCACAAATACTTGTTCAAATCCCTGCTTTCAATTCTTTTGTGTATATATCCGGTAATGGAATTATTGGATCATATGGTAATTGTATGTTCATCTGTTTTCCATAGCAGCCACGCCATGTTACACTCCTACCAGCAATGCACAAGGGTGCCATGTTCTCCACATCCTCTCCGACACTTGTCCTTCCCTTCCCTTCCTTTCCCTTCCCTTTTCTTCTCCCTCTCCCCCTCCCCCTCCTCCTTTTTTTTTTTTTTATAATAGCCATTCTAATAGATGTGAAGTGGTATCTCGTGTTTTCATTTGCATTTCCCTAATGATTACTCATCTTGAGCATCTTTTCATGTCCTTATTGGCCATTTGTACATCTTTTTGGATAATTTGGCATTAAAGCCACTAGCACTGTCCTAGTCAGATTCGGTGGTATCTCTCAGCTGCTAGCCTTCTTGAATCTGTTGCTATTTATTTGTGCATCAGTACTTTTTCTTTAACTCAGTATCATCTCTCAGTGCTTTGACGCTGCAGGTACTTATAATCTCCTCAACAATTACTCTTTTGCCTGTATCTTCTTTGTTATTTTTACTAGATGTGAGTGACCAAAACTACGGTCAGATGGTTCCACTCCTGGTACTTTCTCTCTCACTGTATATTTTAAGACAATCTATTCGAGCTCTCGAGTTCTGGTCAAAAACCTTCAGCTGCCTCTAATACATTGTCTTTGGTTACTTCCAGCTGGCTTCCAGTAACTTCCAGTACTGTTATGGTTACTTCTCAATCAACATATAACAGTTGACTTTGAACAACAAGGGAGGGTGGTTAGGCATATCAATGCTCTGTGTAATCAAAAATCCATGCATAACTTATAACCAGCCCTCTGTATCTGTGGTTTCTCATTCTCAGATTCAACACCATGTATCAAGTAGACTGTAGCATTTATTACTGAAAAAAATCTATGTGTAAGTGGAACAAACCCACATTGTTCAGGGGTCAACTCTATGCCTTTTAGATTTTCACCCTGGTCTCACCAATTCTCTCTCAATTTCTGTCACTATCTTTGTCTTTATCTTTGCTTTATTTATGAATTATCTTTATTTTCCCCAGCTTCATCCTCCATATCAACTAGTCTCCAGCTCTGGTTTATCCTTCCTTTACAGTTTTAAACTTTACATTGAGGAGACGCAAACTAAGACATTCTCATGTTTGGTGGACATACTTTCTGTTTAATGATTAAGTCTTTTGTGAAAGGATTGATTAAACTGTTTATACTCGAGGTGAGATGTGCTATTGTGTTGTTTTGCATCATGTCTTGCACACAAGAAACAGTCAGTAAATATTTGCTGAATGGTTTGAGTTCTCTTTGACTATTGCACATTAGTCAGCATACAAATCTGTAGTCATTTATTGTTAAATTTCATCCTAACATATATTCTATTTAGGAGGAAAAAAGTGTGGGTTTCAGAAAAATTCAAAGAATGTACAATTAAGTTTTCCTAGGATGTGCCACACATTAATGTCTTAAAAATGTAAATTATGTTCTGTGCTTTTAAAAATGTTACATTTAAAAGGTTTTTAAAATTTAAAATGGGCCTAGTAGTGCTTACATTTGGCATCAAATATAAGTGATTAATAATTCCATGTTCTCTGAATTCTTGATTTGTTTCCTGTGTCAGAGATTTGAGACTATTAAGAGGCGATTAGGGAGGATATCCTTGAAGTCTCCTTCACACCAAGAATCTCCCCCTTTTTTCTTTGGTTCACTTAACTTAATGTGGGAGTTGCTTGTGATATTTTCTACATTTCACCTTCTGAGGTTATGGGCCCCATTCATATGCCGTATCTCCCTCTCAGATGAGTAAGTATGACTTTAATGAATCTTTCTTCACTTGTAGAATTTAATTTACATGAATAATTAGGAAAGGACCCAGTGAAATTCCTCTCTCCCTGGGCAAACAAGCTGTTAAGAAAATCAACTGCAAACTTTCCCTTTAATTTTTTTTTCTTTGCACCTTTAAATTTATTGCTTGCTACAAAGAAGCAAAGTAAAAAGAAATATAGGGTACTACAACATACTGCTCTTTTGCATATTGATATCTGAATAATTACCTTAGGGCATATTGAGTTATAATATGAAATACTGTTCCCTCGGGACATTATCTTAAAATATTTTGCTTATTTAGCACACAGTTCAATATTTTAGAATTATGTAAAGAGTGTAGTTGTTCACCAACGTGGAGTGTGCTGGCAGAAACAAAAAATTAGAGGGACCTAAAAGAAAAGGAGGATTGTTCTTGGAATGTTATAGTATTTAAATGCTGTTGCAATATAGTTGGTCAATTATAGTAGCCAACAGAGTGCAAGAGAAGAAGGCTGTGATTTTGAATAGATGGTTAATATGTGCATATTTTCCTTTAAAAGTGTATTTCACATGGGATTCTGTTCTGTTTGATAGCCATACCTGTAATCTTGTCTTTTTAAGTCCCATTTACAAACAGTCAGCAGTTTTTTGTTTTTTGTTTTTTGTTTTAACAATACAAAGGCCTGAAAGAGATGTCAAAGAAACAGTGCCCCAAAACTAAGAACTACAATGTTCATAATATGAGTCAAGGGCCCGCTGGAGAATTGAAAACAACAAAACACAGTTGTGCAATGCAGGCTGATGTGGATGTGGTGTGATGCATTGGTTGCATCCTTCTTAGAACTTGCTCCAAGAAGTCTAGTTGGGATGTATCAGTCCGTTTAGGCTGCTGTAACAGAATACACAGACTGGGTGGCTTATAAACAGAAATTTATCTCTCACAGTTCTGGAGGCTGGGAAGTACAAGATCAAGGCACCAGCCTTCTCACGAAGGCTCTCTTTCTGGCTCCTACCTGGTGCCTTCTTGCTGTGTCCTGACATGGTAGAAGGGGGTAGGGAGATCCCTGGAGCCACTTTTATAAGAACACTAATCTCATTGCTGAGGGCTCCACCCTCATGTCTTAAGCACTTCCGAAAGTCCCATCTCCTAATACCATCACATTGGATATTAGGATTTCAACATATGAATTTTGGGGGAAACAAACCTTCAGACCATAGCAGGATATGTGTTCCCTAATAACCCAAGAACAAAAGGAGAGTCCACCAATGCCAGAAACACTGTGGCAAAGCTGAACATACTGGAGCATTGAATTTTGCCATTCTACAGGCTGTGGGACTGTCACCACGTTATTTAAACTCTCCAACTCCCAGTTTCCTCACCTGTAAAGTTAAATGTGTGAATTAAATGAGATCATGCAAGGAAAGTGCTCCTTTTATCCCCTGAGGTTGTTACTATTATTGTTGTTGCTGTAATGAGACCAGATTTTTACATTCAGAAAACATAATTACTGCTGGTCGACTATTAATTACAACTGTTAAAACCATAATCTGCAGCGTGGATTCCAAATGAAGGTAAAATGAAAACAAATGTTTATTTTACATATGAGGTCATGAGGTGTGTTTGCTTTTAAAATTGTTTTTGATATGTCTTAAAGGTTTAGGAAATTAAAGATGATCATATATATTTGTTTATGAAATAATTTTCATCAAGTGGCAGTTTTGCAACCAAGGATGTATTTGGTTCACGTTGTTTATCATAAAGTTGGTCAATTTCTATTTTTAATGTGCTGAAATAATTATTTCTCAATTTCTGCTGTTTGAGGAGGAACAGCATTATTATCCTAATTTTACAGATGAAGCAACCCATATGCAGGTTACACAATAGGATGGATATTACATTCTAGGCTTACAGGCAAAGCAAAAATGGGGTTGAGCTACTTTCTTCCCTGGATCTTGCAAGCTTCACTACTTTTCATGGTGCTGCTATAAAAGAGAACATCAGGCAGTTTGTACCAATGGGAACTAAGTTCTTGGTATTTAGCATCTCTTGTACCAACCAACCAAAACCTGAGCTGACTTCTACTACATTATCAAATCATTTTTATAAAATGGGTATATTGGACTTTCTCATCTATTAGTGCTTTAGCCAGTGCCTTCTAAATTGCAACAGCAAGATGACAAAAGGAAATGTAAGTTGTCATGTGTTAAAAATCAATTAAAATCACATTTCATCCTTCAGATGCAGCAAATTCTCTGAGAGAATGAAACGCGATCTGAGTGGTATCAGTGACAGGGTTGTCGTTCGCTGCTATTTTAATCAATTAAATGCATGATTCTTAAGGACTGCCAAGTTTATATTTTGCTATCTGATGTCCCCTTCTCTGACCTTTCTTCTCTTTTCTATACCTCATTTCTCAGACATCTGTTTCTTTCCTGCCTTAGTTCCCCTTGTCACAGAGGGAATATATCCCCAATTAATTTACACTTAGGTTACTTAAATATTTTTGTACCAATAAAAGACCAGGTAATGCTAGACTCAAAGAAGCAAATCTCTAACAAGGTGATTTGGGGCACTGTGGTACTTGAATGGGAAATATATTTTGCTGTTGGCAGGGTCTTTAGCTCCACCACAGATCGTTTCCACTTTCTTTCTCTCTAAGCCCATCTCTGTCTGCTCTTACCTGTTTCCAGGTAGATATGTCTAACTGCGATTCTGTAGAAACGTTAATTGGGTCAACTCTCACAGTCTAATGAGGTTTGAGAACTTCCCATTAGCTACTATTTTAGGAGGATGACTGAAGTGTTAAGTCAGGCAGAGGAGAGAGTGATGAAATCTGCTGTGTAGAAATGGAGAAGGCTTGATGGAGGGTAGAAATGGTTGGAAGGCCATGCTTATCAGAGAGTAATAAGAAGAGAAGTGTGAAAGTGGCTGATGCGTTTAGGGGTTGTTCAAAGCCTGCTGTGTGGTGACCTGTGGGGAGATACCTAGGAATGGTCAACTGAAACCAGATTGCGGAGGGGTTTGAATACCATTCCAAACAGTTTGGACTTGAGCCTCTAGGCAATAGGGCTCTGCAGAATTTCTCAATCTGGGTCTGCATAGCTACCTAACTCCCCCACGAGAGGTAGTCAGCAGCCCAGGATCGTAGAAAAATCATAGTATTTGGAATCAGAATTCTTGGGTCAAACCTCTTAAAAGCTTGGGCACGTCACTGAAACACAGAACTGATGAGCTAGTTCTCCTGCTTTAAAAAGTGTTGCATGTTGGAGTTCAAGCTGGTCTGGTCCAGTTGAGTGTGACAGGTATGCCAGGACTGGGCTTGGAACTTTTCACTAGGGTGGGACCCAAGTAGAGCCCAGGTGCTGGAGAAAGGCTGTTTGGTTGGGAGTACCAGGTATTCTAGAAGATCTATCAATGGATACAAACCCAAATGTCATCTATGCTGTAGAGCAATCTCAAAGTCAGTTATCTGCAGACACTTCTCAGCTTCCAATGCTTGTTCTATGTGCCTTTATTATAATAGTCATTGTCTTATCCTACTGTTAAATATATGAATATTGTATTTTTTAAATGTTCTTTTGGTTTGAGGTATGAAAACCACAGAGGGTAGCATTAAGGAGAAAAGGCAATTTTAAAGTCTACTGGGGTGAAGAGAGATGGAGTCATGGACCCCAAGAGTTGGAAATGTACCTGAGCTGAGGTGGTGATTTGAAATAAGTAATAAACAGTCCTCAGAAATCCAGGTGGCTTTTTCCTTGTCAGATTCATTTTTCTTATTCTACAGAAATTATTATTCTCTTATTCTCTTCTTCCCTCTCCTCACTGAGACACATGGTGACTCAAAATTGACATGAGTTGCAATTCTAATCACCAACAGAGACAAACTAGCTGTCCCTGAATCTCAGTTTCAAATTCTCTGGAGATGTGCATCTGGGGGTTCAATCTTCATTTACTTATCTATTCCATCCTATCCACTGTGTCCAGGGAAATGGAGTCACATGACCCGTGACTGTACAGGCCCACCCTGTGAGTGAGAACAGCTCTCAGGGCAGGGACAGCCAGTGCCGGGGATGGACAGACACTTCAAAGGATTTCTGTGACATCGATTTTGTGCTCCTTCAAGGCTAGAGACCATGTTTCACTGATGTTTTTGTCACTAGCACTTTGCATACTATTTTGTGCATACTTAATAAGCATCGATACATTTTTGGTATATAAATAAAATCACTCCTGGTTAATATCAGAATTCCTCTTAACAGTAATATTTGAAGAATTTTATACTTTCAAGAGATTTTTGTAATCAGCTCATGACATCATCCCAATAATCTTGTGAGTGACTAGATTTAGAATTCGTTTTTGAGAGGAGGAAACTGAGACTCCAGGTCATCAGTGTGGAATAGACCAGAGCTGAACAAGACTGCAGTCTGCACAACCAGATAGAAGGACACTCAGATAGTTCAGCTGATGGATCAAGGAGAGGATGATTAAGATTAGGAAAATGTGAACAGGCTCTAACTCGTTCGGAATCCTCAGTGTGTGCACACACATGGCTGTGTGGTTAGGAACAAGAATAACAATAGTACTAATATGTATTGGGTGTTTCATATGTACCAGACTCTGCACTAACTGCTGACACGCCTTAACTCCTTTAATCTTCACAACACACTTCTGAAACTGATGCTCATAATATTCCCATTGTACAGATCAGGAAGCTGAGGCATAAAGAGGTTAAGTGACTTAATCAGGGTCACTTAACATGCTAATAACTGGCATGGCTAAAAATCAAACCCAAGATTTTTTTTTTTTAACATTGTTTGAATGTATTATATATACACAGATATATAATAATAACCATTTCAATCACTGAATATGGTTTTGAAACCATACCAATATCTGTGTCTTTGAACATATGTTTTGATGCTAATCTATTTTACAGCACTCCTCTGCTCTTTATAAGAAATAATTTTATTGAAGTATAGTTGATTTACAAAGTTGTGTTAATTTCTGCTCTATAGCAAAGTGCTTCAGTTATACATATATACATTCTTTTTCATATTCTTTTCCACTGTGGTTTATCACAGGATATTGAATATAGTTCCCTCTGCTATACAGTAGGACCTTGTTGTTTAACCATTCTACATGTGCTAGTTTTCGTCCGCTAATCCCAAACTCCCAATCCTTCCCTCCACTCTCTCCTCCCCCTTGGCAACCACAAGTCTGTTCTCTATGTCTGTGAGTCTATTTCTGTTTCAAACCTAAGTCTATTTGACACCAGAACTCAAATTTTAAACAGTTATTTTATGTTGGTAAGGTATATATCCCTTACTCCAAATCTGCACTTATGAATGTTCTCATATTATTATTCTTTTTTCTTTTTTCTTCCTTTCTTCCTTCCATTCTTTCTTTCTTTTTCTTCCTTCCTTTCTTCCTTCCTTCCTTCCTTCCTTCCTTTCTTTCTTTCTTTTTCTTTCTTTCTTTCTTTCTTTCTTTCTTTCTTTCTTTCTTTCTTCTTCCTTCTTTCCTTCCTTCCTTCTATGCATCCTTCCTTCCTTCCTTCCTTCTTTCCTTCCTTCTTTCCTTCCATCCCTTCCTTCCTTCCTTTCTTTCTTAATAAAGTCTATGTTTCTTTTTCAGCTGTGCCACACAGTTTGCAGGATCTTAGTTCTGCAACCAGGGATTGAAACTGGGCCCTCAGAAGTGAAAGCACAGAGTTCTAACCACTGGACCACCAGGGAATTCCTTCATATCATCATTTTCTAACGCAACCTAAGAAATTCTAGTTCATTCCGGATCAAGGTCGAATTAACTAGAGAAGGCTCTGTGTGTACTGCAATGCTTGTTATCATGTAAGTAATGGTCATGAACATGACAGTGTCTAAGATTTTGGAAAAGTTAAATTCTATAACAAGAGTGAGTATTGTAATCAAATAATCAAAAATATTCCGATTTTCATTTAAAAGTAGATTGATGACCTCGTCCTCCTATTCATTTAGACTCAGGATACCTGAATTTAGTTTCTGCTCATGACAAATTGGTCATGTTTGGACTATCCATTAATAAAAGTATAAAGTTTATGATGGAGGCAGTTATCTAAATGATTGCAATTATCTTTGAGTAAAGTTTCTGTTTTATTTTGGTTAGTTTGTTTTCTTTAATGGAGATGGGAGCAATAGAATTTTCTGGGTAATTTATTGAACTTTTCATTTCATTTACAGATTACTGATTTAAAGTAATAAAATAAGTAATAAAATATATTTTGTGATTTTTAGGCACAATATTGGAAAAAAGATTTTAAAAAGCATGGTCATTTACACATACTCTGAGTTTGAAAATAATTTATGATCAAGTTGTAAAGTCCTAAAAATAGGCAAAATGTTGTATTAAGAGGTGAATACTAATATTATTTATCAGTTGATTATGATTACCTGATGAAAAAGAAAAGATTAAATAGCCATCTCATAATGATAATTATACAAAGGTTGCTGAAATCCAGTCTTCAGGAGTTTCTGTGGAGTAAAGATAGTAGAAGTTAAAGTAAAATGCAAAAATTTAGAAGATATTTTGACATTTTCCCCAGGAAAGAAGATAATAAATATAAAGTAGTAAACATATAAACAATGATAAAACAATAATTTGTTTGTCCTGATCACTTGTTGGCTTTTAGTAATTTTCAAGAGATTTATGAGTCTCTATCTTTGTATTTCAGCGACAAGTAGATTCATTATGATCATTAGTTTCCTGCGGCGTTGTTATATCAGGTATATTTTCATCAGAACTGCTGGTGAAATTATCAACCATAATATTAAGATTAGAATAAACAAGAGATTTTTTCCTTATCCAATTAATTCATATTTTCATTTCATTAAAGTGTAAGATGGCAATGTTAGTAAATTGCTATTTATACTATTACCAGTCTGTGTTAATAGTCTTAATTTATCAACATTTATTTTAACCTTTGCGATAAAGCCTTGCAAATAAATCTGATCATTATTAATTTTTAGGTAAAAACAAAACTAATATTTTGTGCCTGAGTTCTTTTATCACAGTCTGTTCCTAGCAGAAGGTTAAGTTCTTGAAATGCTTTTCTCTTCTGTGTCTTCTTTGCAAGTCCAACCTGTTTCTTACATATTTATATATGTATATAACTTTTAAACAAAAGCTCTGATAAAGTGTTGTGCTATATAATGAAGTAAAATTCTGGAAGGAGCTTGGGCTTTGAGTATAGAAGACCTAGGTTTGAATACTGGCTCTGCTCATTACAAATCAAATAACTTTGGGTAATTTAACCTCTCTAAGCTTCACCTTCATCTGTACAATGGAATAATGACACCTGTCTTGTAGGTGCTCAAAAAATGGCCACACTCGTTATGTAACCTACAATCTAAATACAGTGGCTAAAGGGAAAATGTACTTTAAAGATTTTTCTTTTTGCCATGTGTTTTTTTAAATTGAAGTACACTTGATTTACAGTATTATATTAGTTTCAGGTGTACAACATAGTGAGTCAACATTTTACGGATTATATGCTATTTAAAGTTATTACAAAATAATGGCTATGTATCCCTGTGCTGTACAATATATACTTATTGCTACCATGTGGTTTTCAGGTCAATTAGACATTTTATCTCTTTGTGTGTGAATAATTCAGGGCAAAACAGGCTCTGATTTTTTGCAGAATTAGCATGATACTATCATACTGCCACTCTGGTACGTTAGTCAAAAAGCATAACATTGAAATATTAAGTTTTTGAAAACATAATTTTAATTATGGCTTTTCATTTTGTTTACACTTACCTATGGAAAATTAGAGGTGACTTGTTATATTACATTTTCTTTAGTCCATTGTTAGCACAAACTCAAATAGTGTCAAATATTTTATGGAGAGATAAATGAATACATAGGGATGTGGGTGGCAGAGTCTTAATGTAGTTGCTGGATCCATCTGGTGAAATATTTCATCCAAACCTTCCTTGGATGCCATTAAGCTCCATGGGGAGAGGGGCTTTCTAGCCAAAATGATTAATTAGTGTCCTGTGAAGCTTAAAGCTGTTTTCCTGTTTCTCTGGGCTTCTTCCCATAATTTTACTTGTGTCTTCTGATTGGTCAGTGGTTACAGTGAGTCGTACTTTATGAGTTAAGTACTAATGTTCATGAGATATGTGTCTCAGCTCAAAACCCTAAATGCCTTTACAAGGAACGTCCCTTCAGCGAATCTCAGCTCCCTGTCCCTCTTTTTGGAAACGTCGAGGTTTTGTTTTTTATTTATTTATTTTTTACATCTTTATTGGAGTATAATTGCTTTACAATGGTGTGTTAGTTTCTGCTTTATAACAAAGTGAATCAGTTATACATACATAT
>NW_006797240.1:388891-390581 GCF_000442215.2 Lipotes vexillifer | reverse complement strand
ATATGTTCCCATATCTCTTCCCTCTTGCGTCTCCCTCCCACCCTCCCTATCCCACCCCTCTAGGTGGTCACAAACCACCTAGCTGATCTCCCTGTGCTATGTAGCTGTTTCTCACTAGCTATCTATTTTACATTTGGTAGTGTATATGTGTCCATGCCACTCTCTCGCTTTGTCACAGCTTACCCTTCCCCCTCCCCCTATCCTCAAGTCTGTTCTCTAGTAGGTCTGTGTCTTTATTCCTGTCTTACCCCTAGGTTCTTCATGACATTTATTTTTTTCTTAGATTCCATATATATGTGTTAGCATACAACCTAAGTGTCCATCATCGGATGAATGGATAAAGAAGATGTGACACATATACACAATGGAATATTACTCAGCCATAAAAAGAAACGAAATTGAGTTATTTGTAGTGAGGTGGATGGACCTAGAGTCTGTCATACAGAGTGAAGTAAGTCAGAAAGAGAAAGATGACGAGGTTTTAAATCGATCCTGCAGCCTGGCATTGGAATGTAGGCTAGGATATCAGGCACAATAGTAGAGGCAAAAGATAATGTTAATTTCTAATCTTATTTTTTTTCCTTCACAACTATTTTGAATATATATGTATGTTGAAGGCATTCAGAAGATTTTGAAGGTGTTTGTTCATTAAAAAAACATTTATTGAGAGTCTATTACATGCCAGACCCCAGGCTCGGCTCTGAAAATGATATTGATTTTGTCCTTAAAGGTAATAAAGGTACACACACACACACACACACACACACACACACACACAGAGCAAAATAAGGTATAGAGTTTTAGATATCATAGCAGAGAAGCTGATAAAGTACTCTGTGAGTTCACGGACAAACAATGTACAACATTCAGTGCCAGGCACATAGTAGGGTATTTAATAAAATTTAGTTCCTTTCCTTTCACTAGTTGGAAGGATTACTTTGTGTGTATTGCAGGTGTGTGATTTTGTATGTGTGTATATATGTGTGTATATATATATATATATATATATATATATATATGTATGTATGTATATATATAAGCAATGAAATACTTTATGAAAATATGGTCTCCTGGATTTAGATATTAGAAGATTGTGGGTAAAATACATTCCAGGCAAAGGACATAGAGTATCTTAAGAAATTAGAGGCAGGAAATTGAATGAGGGAAAAAATCTACTTGTTTAGTTTCTTGGAGCATAGGGTTTGTGATAGAGTGTTGTGAGGAATGAGGTTAGAGGAAAGTTTAAGGACTGTGAGGGTGTTAAGGTGAATGTTCCCTGGATCACCTTATAATAGTGTCCATTCTGGCAATATTTGTAAGTCAGTATGTCTGAAAAAAATAAGCTCCTATTTGAATTAAGTCAGGGTTTATGTAATAAAAATTACTGGTTTCAAAATTTTGTTTGCCAAAAATTCAGAGTACCATATGACTGGTGAAAACCAATGAAGCATGTAACAAGCTTGATGTCAACATTACTGGGCAATTACTTCTGAAATTTGGGTGCTGTCTGGAGCATCAGTCAGGATAAGTTATATTATGCTTCAATAACAAACCCTAAATCTCTGTGGTTTACTCCACTATAGCTTCTTTCTCACTTATACAAAGTGTGTTGTCTTACAAGATTTGGCATAACATTTCAGAATGGTTTGACATTTTGACTCTTCCCTGTTTAAATATGCTCCCACACTTT
>NW_006797240.1:377390-388881 GCF_000442215.2 Lipotes vexillifer | reverse complement strand
GGAAAGAGTAGACTGGACAATGAAGCACCAGCAATTAATTGTTTCCCTCTGGACACAAGTCATGTGCCATTTCCACTTACGCAAATCCATTGGCTAAAGCAGGTCATTTGGTCCTGCCTATCTTTCCTTCACATTGTCTATTCCTGGAAAGTACAGATTTCATTCTGTTTATATTTTCCCCCAATGCCTGGCATTCAGTAAATAGTTTTCATTTTATTTTTCTTTAAGCTCTTTTATTAAATAAATACTTCACTGTCAATGTAAGTATTAAAATAACACAAAGCTGAATAAAATGGAAAGTGAAAACACCCCTTCTCAAAATGTTTCAAGAATAAATGAATGCAAGACAAATTTTAAACTCTCTGGAATGGTGTACAAGATCTCTTACTATCTGAATCCAGTTTTTCTTTTCAGATCATTTTCCAGCATTTACACACATAGATTATTTGCTATTAAACACATTCCCAAATACTTTCACACCACTGGGCCTTTTGCTTGTTATTTTCTTTCTTTTTTTTTCCCCCTTTCTTTCTCCCTTCCTTCTTTTCTTTCTTTCTTTCTTTCTTTCTTTCTTTCTTTCTTTCTTTCTTTCTTTCTTTCTTTCTTTCTTCTTTCTTTCTTTCTTTTCTTTCTTTCTTTCCTTCTTTTTTTTAACATCTTTATTGGAGTATAATTGCTTTACAGTGTTGTGTTAGTTTCTGCTGTATAACAAAGTGAATCAGCTATATGTGTATATATATCCCCATATCCCCTCCCTCTTGCGTCTCCCTCCCACCATCCCTATCCCATCCCTCTAGGTGGTCACAAAGCACCGAGTTGATCTCCCTGTGCTATGTGACTTCTTCCCACTAGCTATCTATTTTACATTTGGTAGTGTATATATGTCAATGCTACTCTCTCACTTCATCCCAGCTTACCCTTCCCCCTCCCCGTGTCCTCAAGTCCATTGTCTACATCTGCGTCTTTATTACTGTCCTGGCCCTAGGTTCATAAGAACCTTTTTTTTTTTTAGATTCCATATATATGTGTTAGCATACAGTATTTGTTTTTCTCTTTCTGGCTTACTTCACTCTGTATGACAGGCTCTAGATCCATCCACCTCACTACAAATAAGTCAATTTTGTTTCTTTTTATGGCTGAGCAATATTCCATTGTATATATGTGCCACATCTTCTTTATCCATTCATCTGTTGATGGACACTTAGGTTGCTTCCATGTCCTGGCTATTGTAAATAGAGCTGCAATGAACACTGTGGTACATGACTCTTTTTGAATTATGGTTTTCTCAGGGTATATGCCCAGTAGTGGGGTTGCTGGGTCATATGGTAGTTCTATTTTTAGTTTTTTAAGGAAACACCATACCGTTCTCCATAGTGGCTGTATCAATTTACATTCCCACCAACAGTGCAAGAAGGTTCCCTTTTCTCCACACCCTCTCCAGCATTTATTGTTTGTAGATTTTTTGTTGATGGCCATTCTGACCAGTGTGAAGTGATACCTCATTGTAGTTTTGATTTGCATTTCTTTCTTTCTTCCTCCTCCCCCCACCTCCGTTCTCTCCCTCTCCCTTTCTTTCTTTCTTTCTTTCTTTCTTTCTTTCTTTCTTTCTTTCTTTCTTTCTTTCTTTCTTCTTCCTTCCTTCCTTCCAGTCAAATACACATAACAGAAAATTTACTATCTTAACCATTTTTAAGTGCACAGCTTGCTATTTTCTTTGCCTGGAATTTTCATTCACTTTTCTACACTGGTTAAACTCCCTTTGTGAACCTTTAAAGACTCTTCCTGACAGTCCTAATCCCCTCCATGTTCTTCTAACACCTTGTAGAGAATTGTCTTATCTGTCTCCTCTCTCAATGCATGGGTTCCTCAAAGGCAGGTAGGGTCTGATTCATTTGGAATACCCAGTGCCTGTCACAGGGACTGAGCAGAAGAAGTGCTCCATCAACTGTTCTTACACTCCCTTTTCTCTTTGATATTTGTCTGTTTACTTTATCCCATCAGCCTCTATACATACTCAGTACTTGCCCGTTCTGCCTAAAGTCCTCACCTGATCCTCTAGACACAGTTTTAGCTTCTCTTCTGCCATGCCCTCAAATGTCTTGAAAGAATTGCCCACACTTGCTGTCCCTACTTCCTCACTTCTCATTCAGTTTCATATATTCAATTTTTGATAGACTGCTACCTGGTTTATGCTTTCAGAACTTCACAGAAATGACCTAGAAGACCTGGCAAGTGATCTAAATGCCAAACCCAATTGCAATGTTTCAGTTCTTATTCAATAACCCCTCTGATGTATTTTAAAAAATTGAATTAAAGTAATATTTGCACATGGTATAACAGTTTTCTACCCTCTTCCTCACACCCTCCCCCACCCACATCTCAATTCCTTTTCCCAAAACAGGACTTACTTAAAAATTTTCAACAATTTCTTCCAGTGGTAATTTCTGCATCAGTCTACATGAGTAGACTGATATATCTTGTTGCATAATTAAAAATATAATCAGGACTTCCCTGGTGGTGCAGTGGTTAAGAATCCACCTGCCAATGCAGGGGACACGGGTTCCATACCTGGTCCGGGAAGATCCCACATGCTGCGGAGCAACTAAGCCTGTGTGCCACAACCACTGAGCACACGTGCCACAACTACTGAAGCCTGCGTGCCTAGAGCCGGTGCTCTGTAATAAGAAAAGCCACCACAGTGAGAAGCCCGTTCACTGTAATGAAGAGTAACCCCTGCTCGCCGCAACTAGAGGAAGCCGGCATGCAGCAACGAAGACCCAACATAGCCAAAAAGAAAGAAAGAAAGTTATCATTAAAAAAAAAAAGAACACTTGTAATAAAGATGTTTGTAAGGAAAAAAAATCTTGTTATAGACTGAATTGTGTACCCTAACCCAAACTGCCTGATGTTCTTATTAAAAAAAAAAAAAAATATATAAAACAAATAAATAAATTTATTAAACAAAAAAACCAAACAAACAAGACCAGTGGGACTTCCCTAGAGGTCCAGTGGCTAAGACTCCGTGCTCCCAATGCAGGGGGGCCGGGTTCGACCCCTGGTCAGGGAACTAGATCCCACACGCCACAACTCAGAGCCCGCATGCCGCAACTAAAAGATCCCGCGTGCGGCAATGAAGATCCTGCACGCGCCAACTAAGACCCAGCACAGCCAAATAAATAATTATTAAAAAAAAAAAAAAATATATATATATATATATATATATATATATAATCAACTAAATTTCTCCATGACATATGGATATGTTCCATTTTCCAATTCCTCCTTATATTTCTATCAAAATAGTTATATGGCTACTTTTGGTTATATTATGACTTTTGGTTCTTTTGTTGTTACCTGTGTAAGTTTAAGTAATTTACTTACACTTTTACTTATTGTTCCATTCACAACAGTTATTCCTTAATCCTACTTTGTAATATATTAACATTCTCTTAGTTTCCCTTCTGCTTCCTAATCCCTGACATATATGTTTTTACTTTTGTTGTGACACATTGTGCGCAATGGACATCTTATGTATGTCTCCTTGTACACATGTGAGACTAGTTTTTGTTTGTCTGTATGAACAACCTCAACTTTAGTAGATATTGGTGGTTGGACCAGTTTTCACCTCCAACAGCAGGTTAAGAATTCTCATTTCTTATCCTCACCAATGCTAGGTATTACCAGAGTTTTTTTTAAGCAAACGAAGGAAGGATTTATTACTTGCAGCAAGTAAGGACACCACCAGGGGTCTTTCCCAAAGCAGTGTCTCCCTGAACAGAAAAACTGGGGGAGTTTTAAACTAAGGGTACATGCATATTCATCCAACAGACTTTAGATTTTTGCCAAAACATGTGTGTAATAGAATCTCACTGTCCCAATTAATTTTGTTATTCTCAAATTTGTGGGCATCCTTTGTCAAGTTTTTCTCTTTTCCCATTATCTTTTACCTTGTATTTTTACATTAAAAATTTTTTTACCATCATTTTTACAGTGGTTTGGGAAGAAGTTAAAATAAACATGCATGTTAAACCTGTCATGTCACTTAATTTTATTTCATTGCATTGCAATGTCAGTTCTAAAGATGCACAGAACTCTGCTGCCAAGGACTATGTGTCCATGATATAATCGCATCCACTTCATCCCTCTTTCGGATCTACTCTGATCCCCCAAAATTGAGAAGTTTCATGTGTGTGTCTTGCTCTGCTGCTATATTCTCCTTTATAACTTGAAAGGTTAGATTTTTCTAAAATTTTGCAGGCCAATATACCCATCAATCTTTAATTCTCCCAGAAATTTTGTGGGGAGGGAATCAAAAGCAGAAACCATCTTTACTTTCACAAAGATCACTAATCATCACGAATGACCTTTAAATCCACTGGCTTTTTCTTAGTTTCATCATTTCTGACCTCTTTACAGCATTTGATAGTGTTTACTGTTTTATCCTTAACATTCTCTCATCTCTTGTCTTTTCTTTGCCATACCGATCAATTTGTATATTTGTTACTTAATGTGTCGTGTCTGCTACATGTCAAGAGAGCATGCTGATTTAGATGAAGCAATAGTATTTTTTTCTCTAATAGTCCAGTATCCTTTTGATTTGTTGATATTTAAAGTCCATAGCAATAGAGCAAAACATTTTTCTGAGCTGTACATACAATTTGTATGTAGATTTCAGGCTTGGTATTCAGAGTGATTTCCTTAACTTTTTAACACTTGATTAAATGCCAGGATAAGTTGATTAAGGTCCAGTCTGAGGAAAACATTGCTGGCAAGTTATAAGACAAGAAGAAATAACACCCAAATGTAATGTGTTGAGTTTGTAAAAAAATCCAGAACAAATAAAGAGAAACTTAAGCTTTATGTGAAATCTGGAAAGAATGAACAAATATGAACTATTTGCAAGTGTACCTAGTATTTTAGGACTTGACTGAGTTAAATAATAGCTTCACTGGGCTAAACTCAGCCTCAGTTTTTTTGTTTTTTTTTTCCGGTACTCAGACCTCTCACCACTGTGGCCTCTCCCGCTGCGGAGCACAGGTTCCGGACGCGCAGGCCCAGAGGCCACGACCCATGGGCCCAGCCGCTCCATGGCATGCGGGACCCTCCTGGACTGGGGCACGAACCCACGTCCCCCACATCGGCAGGCAGACTCCCAACCACTGCGCCACCAGGGAAGCCCTCAGCCTCAATTTTAAATGATTCTTTTGGGAGTTTGGTAGTGAGAAAAGGGACTACTTATGGTATAGAAAACAGATTACTTGCACAGTAGCAAAGATACTTCCAGACAGCATTCAAAACAGAGCAGAAGGAATTTGCCTTTTATATGCACAAGTGACCACAACTTCTCCAGATGCCATTCTATGGATGCGTGAATTCACCACTGATACTACAAACTATAGCATTTTTGAGGGAAATGGAATTGATAAACAGTATGGATTGAGACAAAAAATCCACGCCTTAAAGACTGAACCTAGAACAGTTGAAAACAGAGACTGAGTCAATTGCTGTGACAAAGTGGACTAGGGTAGGATTGTGGACTTAGAACAATGTGATTACAAAACAGGCAAAGTCAAGTAAAAAAGATTTATATGGCACTTCCAAATGCCTCCTGGAAGTCCAGTAGAACTTTCTAGTCTTCTCTTCCACTCCTACACTTTTATGCTTGCTTCATTGTTCCAACCAAACTATTCAGTAAAACTTATAGCTTTACTATTGCTGTGAAGTTCTGAAAATTTCAGATTCCCCCTTGCTGTTAAATTTATTACCATATTAGTGTTTTCATATCTTTAGAAATTTGGATAATTGTAGTTTCATGTCTTTGTCATTTTTCTGGATGATAATTTGTCTTTGTTTGCTAACTCTCCCTCTTGAATTTCAAGAATTAGTTACTTATTCATTATTATCATTGACATTTCCTGTGCTTTCATTTGTTTCTCTACCACTGACTGTTTCCTCAATTTCATTATTATCAAACAGCCCTTCTGTGATAGACTGCTGTTCCACATCTTCATATTGATTAATTTCATTTTCACATGCATCATTCTGATTTCCAACATCTTCAGAGCTATCTTCAGAAGATGAGTCATTTGCAAAGACAGATTTTCATTAGTGGATTCGTCCTCAGAGTCAGAATATGATGGTCTGTTCGCAGGAATATTGTTTGCTCCTCTGTGTCTTTCATTATCTCTTGGAAGGGATGTGCCTGATGTACTTGCTTAGTCATTATCCAAGTAATTAAAATCAAATGTACTTATTTTGTAGATTAAACAAGAACATTCTTTATTATGATTGTTTGCAATTGAAGCTTCGGGGACACTTTAGGCTAGATATTACATTAAATATTATTTTCCATTTAAATTAAAACATTTAATCAGAAACTCTGAAAGGCAAGATATGTAAGCCAGTGCCTCCTATGTGAGGATCACGAAGATGCAGTTCTTCGTGTAACAGTCTTTTGGGAAGTTAATACACAACCGAGTTTAAGAGATTATCAACACCGATTACAGATTCTAGTCACTAGTGTAGTTACTGTTTTGTGTGTTGTTGTGTGTAAGTTTTCAAATAGGTTATAAACTGTTTAGAACTAGGCTCCTTTAAAATTTTAATGATTCCCCCCCCCCCGCTGGACAGTTTTATAAGTAAGAACATTTTGGATAATTAACTGATTAAAATTTCTATGTAAAAATGTGCAATCTGATAACTAAGTTAGTATCGGAAGGAAACAAGAAGTTATTTTGTGTACCCCAAAGTTATGAAGTCTATGAAATCTAAGTGTGTGTCTGTTTCTTGTGTTAGATGATCAGGGGAGCCTGGGAGCTCTGGAGATCCTCCAAAAATGTAGTTCAGGAGAAGGAAAATTTAAGGGTCTGGAGGAGAAAGCCTAAGCCACCTGGCACTCCACAGATAGCATGGAGAGGGGCTTGTCCTTATTGAAAGTGGGTTGGCAAATATCATAGCTGAAGAGTTTAAGAGCCAGAAGAAGGAAGAGGGAGGACTTCGCATATGCAGGTCCTGCTGAGCTGCTCTACTTGCCACGGCCATTGAGGCAGTGAACCCCCTTGACTGGGCATAAAGAAGGCTGGGCTATTAGGATTCTGGCTTCTTGAGGTGAATCATGATAAGAGAGGACAAACAGGGAGCTGAGAAAGTGTGAGATTGCACTGGAATCAGCATAAAAAGCAAACACTGCAGAGATGTATTTACCCCTCTCACATGGCAAGGGTTAGGCCAGGAGCTTTTCAGGTCTGCTAGGTCCACAGCAGGAAGGTAGAGTTGTTTCAGAGAAGTGGCTGAGAGGTACCACCCTGTGGAGTTGTAGTCTTGGGATAACTCAGAGCAAGCCCAGCCTTGAACCTAAAGAAGAGAAGGGCAAACTGTGATTCTCACCCTTCTATACCACGAATGCCAGAAGCCTCACATGCCTGGCAGCTGTGAGGAAGGAGGTTTCAGCTAAGCTTTGAAAAATCTTTGGTAGAGGGGGATATTGTAGATACATGAGGAATTAGCCCATCACTGGGTGTATCAAACTGGGTGTCTTTGTCAGTTAGGGCTGCTTGAACAAGAAGGCCATGGACTGGGTAGCTTAAACAACAAATATTTATTTCCCACAGACCTGAAGCCTGGAAGTCTGAGAGCAGGGAGCCAGCATGATCAACTTCTGGTGAGGGCTCTCTTCCTGGCTTTCAGGCAACCACCTTCTTGCTATGTCCACACATGGCAGAGAGAGAGAATGAGTACGCTTTCTCTGTCTCTTCGTATAAGGTCAGTAGTCCCATCGTGAGGGTCTGTCTCTAAGTACCATCTTATTGTGGATTAGTGTTTCAGCATATGAATTTTGAGGGGACGCGAGCATTTGGCCCATAGCACTAGCTGATGGTGTCTTCTGACTTGGTTTTGGAAGCTGTTTAATGAAGAAAAGTTTTTGTAGCTGAAGGGAAAACATACATACTCTCTTTTTTTGTCCTGAGGCAGATGGATACTCAGTGGACCACATTTCTAGAGCCTGACTTGACCATACTGCCTCTGAAAGGTTGGGCCTGGTCCCCATACCACGGCGGGGGTGGATTCGGACACTGCTGAGGTCTGGTGCTGACTCAAGTAACAGAAACCCATGTCAACTTGAGAGTAATGGGGCCTTGGAGGCCCTGTTTGATATTTTGCTTGATTCTTGATTTATCTGTTGGATTTGTGTCTACTCAGTAGAACATCTGAGGATATCTCTTGCTTTTTTTTGACTAATGTTTTTTTCAATTAATTTCTTTTTGTACTATTTACTAGATTTATCCCCTCAGTCCTTCTGTGTGTGTGTACAGCATAATGTATGTTTAAAAATAAACTCTCAGTTAAAAAGTGCAATTTTTTAGGAGAACTATACTATCTAGGGTTTTGCATTAAGATTTTAAGGGATTCTTTTCAAACTACAACTCTACTGTGTGTACCACACAGCGCAGATCATGTGGAGTTTACTTGGAGTTCTTTACTCTAATAAAAGATAAAAGCAAAACAAATCCATTTAGCTGTTACTGACATTAAGCATGATAATTTTCCCCTTCTTTAAACAAGTTAAATTTATTACAAGAATAATTTATGAGTGACCACCGTAGGGAAATGGATTACCTTAGTGTGATTCCATTGCTAACTAATGAGAAAAATGAAGTTGACAAAACAAAAGACTGTTCTAGTTCTGCATAGAAACTGCATTAAAATAAATAGAAGTCCAGAAACTTCCCAAAGAATATACACCACATAACCCAGACATCCACTTAAAAAAAAGCAGAAGCTGATATGTTCCAAATGATCATAATTTGGGGACATAGAAATGAAAATGCAAGGAACATTGGAGAAATTAAAATCAGACACAGCTACAAATATTAGTTCCTTACCCCATTTTCAATCATCTTAGTTTCTGATAAAATTTAGAACATATATCATGGTAAAATACTATCTCCCTATTCTTAAAATCACACAGAACTGATAGTGAAGCACTGGCTTAATCACCCATCCCTCCTCACCATCTATTTAAGGCTGTGTTCTTTGTTTCAGGGTCCTGTTGAAATAAAACAGAATGAAATTAGTGACCTTCATACTGACTTCCATAACCAGCTTCTGGCAACTGACCCAGCCATCAGTCTGTCAATAGCTTGTGCAGTTTCAGATATCTGAAAAAAAAAAAAAAAAAAAAAAAAATCAATTCCTTGCCATAAACATCATATTTCAATTGTTTCTTTTAAAAAAGCTAATTACATTTACACATGTTACACACTAATAGAGACTTATTTTGTTGGTAAGCTTTCTGCAGAAGTGGAGCTTTATTGGAAATGTTTTTTTTGAGACATATGGAGAAAGCTGCATTAGTGAAGCAAAATATTTATAATTTTTCCCTGTTTGGTTTAGATTTGTCAATCTTTTCCCTTCTTTACGTAAAACAACATCTTGCATACAAACTGTTTAAAAGTTGAACTAGTGGCATTCCAAATGGAGTAAGATAAAGGGAACTGTAGTTAAATTTAGAAAGGAAAATGTAGGTAAAGGAGAAAAATGTCTCCAGCTAAGATTTGGATGTCCGGGAAGAGCTTCAAGGTCTTAAAAGATGAGGAATTGCTAGTTCCTGTGAGTAAAAACACAGAGAAGGGCACACAGCTCAGTCTTTATCTTTTAATTTTTGTCCTAAATTTAAGCTAGTTTGTTTAGTATCATATTTCATCTTTTCTTTTCATCTTGATGCTCTCATCTTTTCATTGAGTTCTTAAAAAAAAAAAAAAATCCCATCTTTCTGTCTTTGTTTCATGTATTTATTTTCCTGCCTGGCTTCAAGAGTGGCACATTGAAAATTTTGGCCTTTTTAAAGATATCCTCAGTTGTTTCTGTGGAATTCTTATAGAAATTCTTGACACTCTGTCCCATGGAAGTCTTCCACAGAAGCAGAAGCTATTTAGTTTCAGCTGTACCAACAAATAATGCCTCCTTTTTGGTACTGGATTTTCTATTAGCGAATTCCTCAGGGTGTGACACATTTCCTCAAAGTCAAATTTCCTGAAGTCACAAACATTTTATTATTTCCTTTATTCTTTCATGACTTTGCCTTTCAACCCCTGTAATATTTATGATCCCTGGATCCTAGATGTTTCCTTACTGTGACCTTAAAATTGCTTCTCATCCAGGCTAATATTCTTGTGTTTGGTCTAGAATGGCCTCACATTGCTATGGTCCTGTGCCCTTTGAAGATCTGTTACATCAAGGGTTAGAATTTTAGTCTTAAGGAAAAATTCATCTCCAGGATTATTTCTAGTATTTCATACTTTTTTTTTTTTTCTGTACGCGGGCCTCTCAGTGTTGTGGCCTCTCCCGTTGTGGAGCACAGGCTCCGGACGCACAAGCTCAGCGGCCATGGCTCACGGGCCCAGCCGCTCCGCGGCATGTGGGATCCTCCTGGACCGGGGCATGAACCCGAGTCCCCTGCATCGGCAGGCGGACTCTCAACCACTGCGCTACCAGGGAAGCCCTCATACTTTTTAATACAATGCTCTGGGGGATTCTTGAGCCTTACTAGGTTTGATGTAAAGGAAATACTGTGTTTGAGCCAGTCCAACATGATAGGAGGAACAGCTGAACATGTGTTTTTCAAAAACCAATCACTAGTGTGTTTTTGAGGGAGTTTCTTCTGTATTTTGGACAAGCTAATGAAGTTACTATTTTGAGAGGCATGGTGAAGATAGGAATAGACTGCTTGTATTTATTTTCTAGACTTCTACAATCTGTTGTATACACTGGTCTTATTTTTTTCCCAATCTTCTCTGAAAGTTGGAACAATCGGTCATTTAAAATACGCTACCCCGAGAAAGGGTTGTCTTAGGATATTTTACATATTTTCTCCTGAAGTTGATACTTTCAAGAATAGTTTTTTCCATACACTCATCGTCCTGTTATTCCTTTCAGGTAAGAACAGACTCCTTAGTCTATTTTGAAATACCCTCCTGGGCTCTTTTCCCCCTAAAATGAACAAATCCAGAAAGCTATGAGACCAAAGATCTTGTTGAGGAGCAGTGTGGTGAGAAGGAGCTTCTGGATTTGGAGTTTGATAACCTTGGGTCAGATGCCAGCTCGAGCCTGGTGCATTAGGGCAACTTGCTAAACTTTGTGGAGCCTCAGTTTATTCATCCATTAAATGGGGTAACAATATGCATTGAGAGGATTAAATAGCATGTAATGTATGTAAAGCTCTTTGTAGACTTCAGTGAATGGTCACTGATACTAGCAATATGTCTTTGGATGTAGAATATATTGTTTTTGGTAGGCTCCAGTCTTTTTTATGGATGGTTGTTCAGCAGTTAGTTGTGATTTTGGGGTTCTCATGCGAGGAGGTGAGCTCAAGGTCCTTCTCCTTCCCCATCTTGCCTCCAGTCTCCTGGGATTCACATTCTTGGAGCATTAACAAACAAACAGAAAACAAAAAGTGTCTCCCTCATTTCTCACTTCCCAGTCTCTTTTCCTT
>NW_006797240.1:356478-377380 GCF_000442215.2 Lipotes vexillifer | reverse complement strand
GGAATGGAAACCAGAGTGTTTTCTGCCACATTTATGTAGTTCAGGATGCTGCCTGGCTGGGTTACTCTACTATAACTTGGAGTGAGTTGAAATCTCAGTGACTCATAGGCTGCCTGATGATTGTGCAGAGCAAATTGAATTGGCCTAGGGAACCGCAACCTACTTCTCAAATAAATCTCCACAGGACTAAAGCTACATGGTGCAGTTGAACAATCATGTTCTTTGGAGCCAGCAATATCTGGGTTCCCATGCTGGTTCTGCCATCAAGGCTGTGGTGTCTTGGGTAGTTTGCCTCATTCTCCCACAGCCTCCCTTTCCTTGTCCGCAAATGGTGCTAATGGTATTTCCTATTCAGATTGCCAGGTGTATGGAATTGGGTATGTGTAGCATCCAGAGGAGGTTGCAAACATAAAGTGGCCTCCAAAAAACATGAAAAAAACCCTTGGGCTTGAGTTTTAACCTTAATTTTGCCACAACTTCCTTAGATGAATAGGACAGATTACTTAACCTTGATCTCTAAACTGATACGTTGGAATTAAACATTTTTAAAAGAATTACCATTTTCTTTTTTTTATGTTTCCCCAAAGGTATCAGGGGTGTAGAGAAGTTAAGTGAAATTTCTGAATATTTTTTCACAAACTGGCTTTTGGTGCCACTTTCAGAGAAAGAGGAAGGAGTTGGAAGCAGGATACACTCTACCATTTGGTTACTTATTTTGTTCTTTGGATGTGTGAGGAAGGTGGGGCAATTGCTGGGTCTTTATTTGGGCTCCTTGAAAGGTAGGACTGGATAACAATTTCTTTCTCTTAAAGTTTTTTTTTTTTCTTTCCAAAATCTAGAAATGATTCAAACTTAAAAAAGATATTCCTGACTGTTACAGGCTGAAGTGCATTCTGAGAGTTAAGTGAAGTGTTTCAGAGTTTCTGAAAACATGCTAACGCTCCAGTCGGACAGCAGATGGCAACTGGCCTTTTAGGGGTTGCACACCAAATTGCGTTAAAAAGCTATTCAAAGGAAAGAAAGTTTAAGATGTGTGTTCTACAAAAGAAAGCTGAAGCTTTTCTATCATTTAGAGTGTTTGTTGTGTTTAACTTGCTTTCCCTTTTTGAGACTGAAAGGTGCAATTCCAGATTAATTTGCCACTTCTTTAATTGTACGGGGAGTTTCTGTATCACAAGGCTCCACGAAATAATGAGCAGATAAGAAAGGCCTAACGGTGGCACCTGCATAGAAGTCCATGACACATTTATCTGCACAAAAAGTCTCTTCTTATTTCTAAGGAGTAGTAGAGACAAATAAAAAATACACTCAGTTGAATGACAAAGGAAATAGTGGTGCCCCCTGAAGGTTTGAGCTGGGTTTCCCTGGCCTGAAGGCTGTGACAGGGCATGCTAAATGGCAGACAGTGGCTGCGCTTCTGCTGTCACGGTTTCAGCAATTGTCACTGTCAAAATGTAGCGCATTCATTATTCAGGTACAAAACTATAATTAAGAACATTGGCCAAGAAAGGAGGACGGGAATTGGACGGTTCAGGTAGTTGGAAGTAGGATAAAGAGCAGTTCTCCTCTAGGTCACTAGTTCAAACTTGGCCCATCTTGGTAATGACTGACAGTCATTAATAGATGATGGCTGTTTGATGGCCTATATGAGTAGGTGCCCATATCAGAAAAGTCACCATTGTAATTGGCATTAATTGGCACTTCTGTTGGCAGCGTCAGCCGAGAGGCTGAAGATTCAATGGGCTTTAGCGAGTGAATTAGCCTCTCATCCTGAGACGTGGGCCTCCCAGGGCCTAGATGAAGCACCGTCGCAGGGCATTGTGGGAAAGCTGCTGCCGTCCCGCTCCTCGAGCTCTGCAAACAGATGGCATCCGTGCGCAGTGCTCACTGTTTGGCACCTTGCTTGATGAGCACTGAAGCTACTTAAAATTCAGGTGCGCCAAAATGAACAATGGGCCTCCGAAAAGCAAAGGGGCCCAAGTGTGAGATAAGGAGGGGTATCCCTGGGGCACCATCCTTCTTTGGTTTGTTTCTTGTGAAAGCAGTTGGTCAGAGAGCTGGGCAGCTTCCGATGTGATCTGCAGCCATGACTGATTGTAACCTGGGCTTAAAAAATAATATTCTCTGTTTGGAAATGAAAAAGCAAAAGGCTGTCTTAATGGCCTGCGGTAAAACACTGTTGAACAAGCACCATGTTGACTTTTGATAGGTGAAAATTAAAGGTCCACTGTAATCATTTTTTGCTCTTCATTGATTTAAGGATCCAGTAGAATAATAATTTAGACTCAACTTTTCATCTCTGCGTGGATTCATGATTTGTAAGCTCTTTCTGGCAGCTATCTCTGTAATACCAATGAAATGTCTTTTTATTCATCTTACTTTTTGGCTCAACTCCCTCATAATTAGCTTTTATGTCAAAGGAACAAGTATTAAGTCTAAATTTCTGTGGATATCAACTCCTAAAGGACATTTCACAGCAGTAGCAGCAGTCACTATTTCTTTAGGATTTTTCATTTATCTCATATTTATGCTGAGGTAAAGTATTTGGGCAGTGTGTTTTCTAAAAAAATTAAACGTCAGAAGGAAGTTTGTTCTTTAAATGGTTATTGTTTTCAGGTTTCAAAATGGCAGATTGCTAAAAGTACAGTTAACAAAAAGCAAAATAGAGGAATGTTTAAAGAACAGAAAAAGGGTAGTGGTTTTGTTTGAATTATTATTTATTTACATTAGAAGAAAAGTTATTCCTGTGGTCTTAACTTATCTGCAAAATCAGAGCACTTCTTCCTAAATAGGAAAAGTTGTGTCTTAAAATATTTATACTTTTTATTCAGATAAATTTTATACAATTTCCTTTTTTGAGGTGGTTTGGACTTATAATTAAACTAAACATCTTATTTCCTCGTTATTTTTTTCTTGAAAATTTCTGCTTCAAAACCTCATAATTTTCTGGGTTTTTAAACATTGTAAAATAAATGTGGAAGTTTTACTATAGGTGGCGCTCTTGCATACATCTTGTTTTTAGAAACATCCCTCTACGTAGACTGAGTTTGGCAGACAAGTTTAATGGAAGCTGCTTAAGAGTATACATTATATATCATAAATTCTATTTAATGATTCTGCTCAGATAAAGAGCCATGAGCCCATTCTTCAATGACTGATATGCTTTTTTCATCCAAATTACCACCATTTGGTATATTATGACTTTTATTAGCAATCCAAGAATTTTAACAAGTAGATCACAGCTTACCCACACTAAAGTGTGAGAGAAATTCGGATTTTTCCGTTTTCTCCCCAGCTGCAGAGATAGCACCCTTTATGTTTCCCATGTTCAAAATAAAAGTTTCAAGATGTGATTAAACGAAGGTGGACAGTGTACTAAAAGAGAAAATTCACTCTCTTGGTTGTAAAGCTGATGGATGAACAGTTCTCACACCAATCCAAGTAAGGGCGTGTTTACAAATCAAAATGTTACCCAAATAATGAATTTGACAAAATTCATTATGTGAAGAAACATTACCCATTATACATATTATCATTTATTTCAGGTGAAGGAAAGATACCATGGAAATTTTAATTTGGGGCAAAGAGACAGACTAGATTAAGAAAGGTGAGGATCTGTATGTGTACTTGAGAGTGGTGACAGGAGGACAATAAAAGAAAAGAGAGGAGATAAGGGAACAGAGGAGAAAGACTTTTTCCTAAGGAGCAAGTTGATTGGCTGTCACTAGGATGGCAGGATCTTTCCTCCTGCCCTGGGGGAACTCCAGGGATACAGGTGTTCTTCCCAGAGGGGCCTCGTAATCTGGTTCACATCTAGTTTCAAGGGATGATATTTTGCTAATTGGTTAAATCTGTACTGCGGTTAAGCCACACACAAATATTCTGCTTACCAAGTATCTCAAAGAAGATGTTGAGGAAATTACATTGCTCCCGTTCTGTAAATCTCTTTATGCTATTTTGGAAAATTTGGGGATAAATGAATTTGCCTCTGATCCAAACATATATCACCTTAGTGCACTAAGAATGAACAAAAACCTCTTTCTGTTTGACGTTTCGTATTCAGAGAGAGAGCTCCTTGATTTTTTTCTCAAGCCTTTACATAACAAGTTAAAAATAACCTTCCTTGATGATTTAGTGGCATGAACTGAGATTAGAACTTCAAAGACATTTGCACACAAGATGCACTTATTGTTCTCGTGGTCCCTTTAAATGTTCTAAAATGTCATGATAAAAATGTCATTGCCATTTATTTACTTCTTCTTGTTCTATATTTGTTTGTATGGAATGCAAATGCTTGATTGTACCACTTTTAAGACCTTCACATTTCCCCTTAAAATAACAATTTATATTTACAAGAAACCAAACTTTCTCTGTCAGAGGTAAGGTCATGGTTTATCAATCATAATTCCATACAGGATCTTTTAAAAAACAAAATTAGCAGTTTGATTCTAAATCTTGAGCACAGCAGAAAATGCTTATTTAATAGTCAATGAGATATATCTAACACAGCAAAATTTCTGAAATAGTTTTCTTTTTTAATGGGTGAGTAGATTAACATTGTATTGTACCCCCCCCTTTGTTGTTTATAAGAACAAACTAGGAATGATAGGGAGTTTCCAAAAAACAGCACTTTCATCATCTCCATCTTTCTCTTAATGTCAGTATTTTAGCAATGATGCTGTTCATATCGGCAATGTGGTAAGATGGGCCCCGTGTTAGCTAGGAAAGTTCATTCATCAGCAAACTTTATCAAAAGCCTAGGTGTTAGGCAGTGTTTTAAGTGCTTTAAATATATGAGTTAATTTAATCTTCCCCCAGACTCTGAGACGTAGGTGTTATCAGGCTCATGTTACAAATGGAAAGCTGAGACACAGAGAGCTTTAATAACCAGGGTGAGTGAGGTTCCATAGCTAATGACTGACACTTCCAGAACTGACGGCCACCCCCTGACTCCAGAGGGTACACGCTCCCCCCCCCCCCCCCCAGGCGGCTTCTCAGTTGCTACCAAACTTTGGGGGAACACAGGCCACAGTTTTACCCAAGAGCATATGTTTGGAGATGAGCCTACTTCTATGACTGGGGGCTCCCAGGGATTCTCTTTGTTTTCTGGGTATCTGGCCATAATAGGTCTTTAACTAGGACTTGAGTTTCAGAGCTAAACAGAAGCAAAGGGAGTTTCAAGTGATTATGAAATGACTTTGCAGGGTACCTGGAGCTAAGACAAGGGATTTGGAATCCCAGCTTTATGTTCATGTGGGATTGTATGTGTTTCAGGGCAGTTTTACGTGCATTTTCTCACTTGTGGGAGAACTTCAGCCCACTTTCATAAGCAGAAGGGAGTGAAGCTAAGACAGGGAAGTGTGAACCGAAGAAGTTATTTTCTGCTTTGAATTCGTTGAACTACTAGGATGGAGACGGAAATAAGGAGCCCAGCAGGAGTTGAGGCTGGGGAAAAAATGTCTTGTGCCCCTTCATCAGTATTGCTACATCACTTGCTCTGATTACTGAAGAATTCTCAGAATGCCAGAAACACAGAGAGTCAAATAAAAACAGAAAATACTGTTGGGAGATTTTCTCCATGGGGCTCTTGTGTCTCTGCACTTTTTGCAGGTGGAGGCACTCACTGCTTTTGTTCTGGACTATCTTTCCAGGCATGTTTATATAGTGAACAGCCTTGGAAGATAGGGATAGAGTCTCCCTCTGGTGCAAAGGGCAGGCATGCTTACTGTCCATTACAATATACAATCCAGGAAACCCAAGTTCAGGGTTTCTCTCCTCTAAGGCAACCTCCTGCATGTGTAGGTGTCACCTGACCCTCTTTGCATTGTCCTGTGGGAACTGGGGTTTGGGAAATCCAAGTAAAAATAATGATACTCTAGCTATTGCTATTAACATCCTTTTTTTCTGATCTAGCAGTATTGTGTCCTCTGCCAGCACCCGTGAAACTATGGCAGGCCAACTTGGTAGCTTGCAAATAGGGCAATATTTTAGGCACTTTATAGTTCTTGAGAAATACATACTATTATTGAAAGATGCTTGGATTATTTCCTGGATGATAATCTCCTTTCATTGATGGGTTTAATTGAATTTAGCTATCACTTTCATATATTCGTATAGATTACATAATTTATTCTTTGAAAACTTTCCGGGCAAATTTAATGATTTCTTCCTCAGTCTACCTTCTTCCTTTTCCTAGACACATTCTTTAACACTCTTACTTTAGCAGATTCACATTTTTGTATTCATATCCAAGAAGAAAAATCTATGCATAGGGCTATGTCAAAGAGAACTGAGAAAACCACCTGGAAGATTGTATTGGCAACAATTTGGAAATCATTGCTTGAAACTATTACATCTCTGTAAGATGATCAAACTCCATTTTTCCCCCACCACGAGAACAGAATATTTTATTCATCAGAGACCTTCCATTTAGTTTAGTAGCAAAGTGGTTTAATAGAGTTCTTGATTAGTATTAGGACACCTAACTTCTAGTCTTTACTTGGTCAAGAGAGCTGTGTCAGCAAAGTGTCTCGTCTCTTTTATAAAGAAATGGGGATAATAAACCTTGCCACCTGCCTGCCTCACAGCGATGTTGAGAATACTAAAGAGAGTCTCTTGAGAGATCTTGAAATCTGCAGAAGGAGTATGCTATATAAATACACAGCACCAAATCATATCATTTTAGATAGCTCATGGAAAGCACTCGGGCTAATCCCCTCATTTTATAGGTGAAGAAAATGAGGTCCAGAAAGGTGAACTGGCCAGTCTAAGGTCATATACTTGGTTAGTGTGTAACAAAGTACAGGAAGCTCAGTCACCCTGTTTTCAGTTTTTAAAAAAGCTGCTTAGTAGTAGGAAAAAAGATGAATAACCCCAGAGACTTCCAGATATCCAGTGATGTTATTCCCTTAGTGACTTGACATAAGGCAGGTTGCTCCCCAGAGGCAAGTCAATTTGGTAATTACAGTTCATCAAGGATTTTACTTGCATCAAATGAATATTTGACTTTTGGCAGTTGTACCAACTCTACCTGGGTGAACAATATTCTTGAAGATACCCTTGGAATAGCTGATACCTCAGTTAAGTGTGAAAAGAATTGATGAACTCTTTCAGGTAACTCGGGCTCAATATGACGCATATACATGTGAATATGCTGTCATATCCAGACTCCCATATTTTCTCTTCAGTAGTTTACTTGGCGTGATTGGTTTTCTCCAACTGCTTTGAATGTTTACTAGTGAACACTTGCCAGTGAGCTTCAGCACCTTCCCTGGGCTCTGTGGTGCCAAGAGCTGTCACACAGCCAAGACTCACTAGAAACTGTTTAGCCATATATCCAGGTACAAACATTGGGGCCCAAACCTGCATCACTTATTATGCTGATGCTCTAATTAAGGTACTAATTAAGTATTGTGGCTGGAAACTTCCTCTTTCTGTGGTATGGAAGCCTCGTTTGAAGCAAATATTTTTTGAACCAAAAGAGGCAAATACGTTAAGTCATCAGGAATTTCCAGGTGTCTTACACTCTTAAGAGATCTTTATTCAATATGCGGTATACTCAGGTTTCCGAAAGTTTGTTCACATACCATTTGGAAATATGTCTTTATTCTGGGCTTGGTCCATTCAGGACACCAGAATTTTAATCTTCATTTGTCTTTTCATTTTTGAAATTAAAGTTTAAACTAAATTGAAGGATTTTTGAAAAAGATCATAGGATTTGTTGAGACTGGCTGAAACCATATTCTGAAAAATAGCCCGTGTTTTACTGAATGTACAATATACACTAAAGGAAATATTGCGAGTTCTGATATCTATTTCCAGTCCTTCTGCTAGAAAGAACAGATATGACCCTTAACCCTTAACTGACATGGTAAGGGGATTAGTCTCTGTTCTGCTCCACCCCAGAATCCCTTCAGAGATCCCACATGGCTCTTGCCTCAGACCATCTGCCTCAGGTCACCGATTCCTGTTCCACTTGCAAGAAGTTCCCTCTAAATAGCATCTTTTGCAGTTGCTCTAAAAGCCCCAGCTGCCTGACTTATCAGTGACAAGACTGTCCGTGTGACGCTGCCATGCTGTCTTTGCAACTTGAATGTCTCTGTTCTCTTCCTTGTGTTCACCGTCTTCCATGACAAGCCATGCACTTGGTGTGATAGGAACAATTTAAATAGAATTTGGTAAGAGCACCAATGGACCTCCTCCCCTCTCCTTCCCCCAACCCTCCCTTGCATAGTTGCATGATGTTACTAGTGAGACACCATTCATCATTGTCGGGAACCTGTGGCTCAAAGCCATTATGTGTTTCCTCACTTCGGTTCCAGTATCAGCAGATAGATATATATGTGCTGCTTCTTCAACAGGACACATAGGCAATAGTCTCCCACCCCTAAGGTGTTCCTGCCTTAATTTGGACTAAATAACTCTTACTAAAAATCATATTAACAATTCACATTTATTGAACACTTACAGTGTGCTAAGACATCATTTTACATGATTTAAATGTTTTAACTTATTTAATTCTCAGAACATAGAAAATAGATATTCATCTAAGTTCTTGATATTCTGTGTTTCAGGCAGTAAGAGGGGGTGAAATACACAAAAAGGTATTTTAGGCTAAAGTATGATGATTCTATTGTGTGTCCTGTGTTAGAGCGGAAGTGATCCGCAAAATGTTTTGTGTTGAAATCGTGTATCAATTGTGCTAATTACACAGGGGCCCTGGTACTTAAGGAAGCTTGTCTGAGATAAGAGAAAAGAAACCCTTTCCAAATATTTCTTCAGAGTCTGAACAGATAACTTTTTAAAATGTCAGTAACAAATGTGATATTTATTGGCATGATCAAATAAGACTGTATTGGAATACTTTGTGATTGAATAGGTTTACATTGTTGTATAATTGTTAAAACAAAAATGCAGTAAGTTGTAGGTGGGTGCTTATTTGGAAGAACTGAGGGAACTGAGTAGTTTTTTTTTTTTTTTTTTAATATCAGGTATATGGTTCATGTTGGGGTTAAAGATCCAGCCTGTATTAGGATTTCTAAGGTATGAAAGAACAATTTTTTAGGCAATGGTATTAAGTTAAAGACTCCTTTCAAATGAAAAAATGCTATAAAAAGGATACCAGTTTGTGGTTTGACTTTCAACATTATGTACGTTATTTTTTTAAAAAATCATACAGAAAATTAAAATTTTACGTGGCCAAACAGATACATACATCCATTCCCTTTATCATTTCCATTTGTTGTGATATTTTAAAAAGTGTGTCCTGTTTTAAAATTACAGCTCATCATAGTTTTCTTCTAACAGCTTGTAGGCTTATTCTAGGACTGACAATGGATTAATCTTCAAAATATACAAACAACTCATATAGCTCAATATAAAAAAAAAAACAATAAAAAAAATGGGCAGAAGATCTAAATAGACATTTCTCCAAAGAAGACATATGGATGGCCAAAAGGCACATGAAAAGATGCTCAGTATCACTAATTATTATAGAAATGCCAATCAAAACTACGAGATGTTGCCTTGCACTGGTCAGAGCGGCCATCATCAAAAAGTCTACAAATAACAAATGCTAGGGAGGGTGTGGAGAGAAAGGAACCCTCCTACACTGTTGGTGGGAATGTAAATTGGTGCAGCCACTATGGAGAACAGTCTGGAGGTTCCTTAAAAAACTAAAAATAGAGCTACCATAATGATCCTGTAATCCCATTCCTGGGCATATATGCAGAGAAAACCATAATTTGAAAAGACATATGCACCCCAATGTTCATAGCAGCACTATTTACAATAGTTAAGACATGGAAGCAACCTAAATGTCCATCAAAAAGATGAATGGATAAAGAAGATGTGGTATAATACATATATACAATGGAATATTAGTCAAATATTTGATTAATTTGGAATCTGTTATAGTGTAAAGACTGAGGCCATTATCTAGCTTTATTAGTATTATTTTTTTACAAACACTGACAATTTTCCCTAGTGGTATACATTGAATAGTTCAGATTTGGTTTGAAATGACATGTTTATCTTATGATAAATCGTTATGTACTGCCTGGATATGTATTCTGTTTCACCGATCTCATTACATATTCTTGTGCCGCATTGTTCTAATCATGGTAGCTATATAATACTTTCCCATACCTTTTTTTTTTTTTTTTGCGGTACGCGGGCCTCTCACTGTTGTGGCCTCTCCCGTTGCGGAGCACAGGCTCCGGACGCGCAGGCCCAGCGGCCATGGCTCACGGGCCCAGCCGCTCCGCGGCATGTGGGATCTTCCCAGACCGGGGCACGAACCCGCGTCCGCTGCATCGGCAGGCGGACTCTCAACCACTGCGCCACCAGGGAAGCCCTCCCATATCTTTTACTGCACTTTCCTTCTCCACCTTCTTTTCCTGGTCCTCCTCCTTCCTTTTCAAATTGCCCTAAATATTCTTAATATTCTTGCATACTTATTATTTAGATAACCTTCAGAATCATTAAAAAGTATCCTCTGGGATTTAAAAGGGGGATGCACTAAATTCATGCAATCATTTAGGGAGAACTAGCCTTATTACAACATTGAATCTTCATGTCAAAGACAAGGTTTATCTTTCCATTTATTCAAGTCTTGTCTTTGTCCTTCAGTACAATTGTCTAGTTTTCTTATTATCAGACCTACATATTTCTTTATCTATATATTTTTGGGAATAAAAACATTTTAAATTATATACTAGGTTAATATATAACATGTTAGATATTTAAATTACTTGTGAATGGGATCTCATTTTTTACAAATTTTTTAAAAAATATTTTTTATTTGGCTAGAAGGTTTACCAGAGGGAGAAGATAGTCATATTTCACAAAATGATTACAAAAGAATGTTTTAAGTGTTAATCAATGGTGGACTAAGTACATTTTGCTAACATGTGCTAATGAATACAATATGGCAATGAAAATGATGATATAGTTCCACATTTACTGAGATAAAAAGGATGAATAAAGAGATCTAAAAAATCAATCCTTACAAGCTGAGTTTCATTTTCTATGAATAGAGGTCAAATATATCAGGGCAAGGGTAGTATTAAAGGTAATCTATGATGTCAAGGTAAATGTATCAGGTAATCAATTTTTAAAATTTTGATTTCAGTAGGATACACAAACTTTGTATGGTCTGTTTATTTTTCATTATCTTGCAACAGACCTATGTGAAATTAGCATTAGCTCTTCCAGGGGTATATATATGTGTTTAATTTCATTTTTTGTAAGTGGGAGCATTAGGGAAAAGAGGTTGTTTCAAGATCTGAGTCCACGTTTAACACTTACTAGAGATGTAACTTTGAGCAATTTACTTTATTTTCTACAAAATTTAGTTTCCTCATCTGTACATCAGGAATCTTATTCCTAATTCATGGCGTTGTGAGGATTGAATAAGATAATACATTTAATCTGTTTTGTTAATAGAAAATGCAATTTATTTTCAAAATGTCATCAAGTGATGTTAATTCTACTGCCTGATTTAGTATCCAGTGGTGAGGCAGGGTATAGCAATTGGTCACATGCTTGATTAGGATTTACTTTACTGGATTCTAATCTGGCTCTACTACTATATTCACCGTGCAAGCCAGGACAAATGTCTGGGACTTAGACTCTTGTATAATCAAAGAGCTGGAATAGGAGAACTTTCAAGTCCTTACCACGTCAGAGGTTTAACGATCGTGGTATTCTGTATCACATGTGGTCTAGAGATCTGAACACATGGCTAGCATCACAAGTCTTGGAGCTAAAATGTTCATATTTGACACTGATTAGGTACATATAAGGATAAAAAGCACATAATTTTATAAGCACCTAGTTTCCCCCTTTTAAAAATGAGAATTGGCATAACTATGCAAAGACTGTCATTAAAGTCCAGAAATTCTCAATCTTTTTTAAAAGCAGCATAATCCATTTACAAATACAGTTTTGTGGGGAACCCCAATATGTAAAAAATAATCAAATACATAAAATATATAAAAATGCAGATTCTTTCCTAAAAATAAAGACCTAGAAATTGAATTCATTGTCTTCCTCCCTAAACCCACTCTTCTTTACTCCTTATTACCCAGTTGCTTAAGACTGAATACCTGTGAATTATCTTGGACTTTTGTTCACACTTTCTCTGATATGCCATTGATCACCAAGATAATTTTATCTTCTGTAAGATTCATGATTCCTTTTTTCCCTGTTCACCTCCACTGCTACTCTGCTCCATCAGCCCTCTTGCTTGGACTCTGATAATAACCATCAAGTTGGTTTTTCTGCTGCCTATCCTTTGCTCTCTAATCCATTAACTGACTGCCAAGTGATCTTTATGGTATGCAAACTTGAATGCACCCATTTCTCCTCCCACTTACCTGCCACAAGAACCCCTAAAGCACTGTAAGAAAATATGAGGTCTGTGATGAACATTTTGAAAAGGACTTGGAGTCATAGTCATCTGCATACATTCTACTTTGTTTTCATAGAGTCCTTTTTTTTTTTTTTTTTGGCTGCATTGGGACTTTGCTGCGTGGGCTTTCTCTCTAGTTGTGGCGCAGGCTACTCTTTGCTGCGGTGCGTTGGCTTCTTATTGCGGTGGCTTCTCTTGTTGCAGAGCACAGGCTCTAGATGCATGGGCTTCAGCAGTTGTGGTGCATGGGATTTGTTGCTCCGCGGCATGTGGGATCTTCCTGGACCAGGGATCGAACCCGTGTCCCCTGCATTGGCAGGTGGATTCTTAACCACTGTACCACCAGGGAAGTCCCTGTTTTCATAGAGTCTTAAAGTGGGTAGAAACCTCAGAAATCTCCCCAGGCCAAATTTCTACCACTGAAGCAATCCAGTATATAGCTTTCCCTTCTTTAGATAAACTCTAGTTCATCAGTGTTGTCCTACTCTTTTGAAAATGCAGTCTAAGTTTATAGGAGCTTTTTTTTTTTTTTTTGCCAGCCGTATATTATGTCAGAGTGTACCACTATAGTCCCTTGAACTCATGTAATCATTGTAGCCTCACAACAGCTTTACAAAAATGCTTTTAATACCTGCCAGAGCAAATCCCCATGCAGTTTCCTTTCTAAAAATGTTCTTGGTTATACAGGCACATTATTCTTCCAGATGAACTTTAGATTCATTTTGTAAAAAAATTCTATTGAAGTTTTCAATGGAAAAAGTCTTAACTTTGTAGATTAAGAAAGAACTGACATTTATGCAGTATTAAATCATCTCAATAACTTGATATGCTTCTCTATTTTATTTGCTTAAAAACATTTCATATTTTCTGCATGTAGATATGTGTATTTTGTGCTTAATTTATTCCTAGATATTTTATATATTTTGATGCAATTGTGAGTGGGATTTTAAAACTACATAATTTTAATTGAATATTGCTGATATTTAGAAATATACTGTCTTTAGTGTATTTATCTGAGCATTTGTAGAAAATATACATGGATCCTTGATTTTATTTCAAAGCCTTGTTGATTTAAAAAACTTTTCCTGGGCTTCCCTGGTGGCGCAGTGGTTGAGAGTCCGTATGCCGATTCAGGGGACACGGGTTTGTGACCCGTTCCGGGAAGATCCCACATGCTGCGGAGCGGCTGGGCCCGTGAGCCTATGGCCACTGAGCCTGTGCGTCTGGAGCCTGTGCTCCGCAAAGGGAGAGGCCCCAACAGTGAGAGGCCCGCGTACTGCAAAACAAAACAAAACAAAACAAAAAACTTTTCCTTCCTCTTCAGGATCAATTATAATTGTTGGGAAGTGAAATCAATTTTATTTTCAGAATTTCTTCACTCTTAGTTTACTTTCCCAGTTAGAATCTATGCCTGTGTGATCATAGCTATATTTTCCCTGAATTTTCTGAATGTATGACTTAACATTTAGCCCTCATAATTTTTTCCTTTCTGAGTGCAGTGTACTCAGAGGATATGTCTGATGCCTCTTGCATAGAGCAAAAGTGCCAAATACCTTGATTGTTACCATAACAATGAATTTGATCTTTTCCTCTAAATGTTTATCAGACTCCCCATGGATGTGACTTATACAACATATCTAGGCTTTTAAAAGTTTCTGTTGGATATTCCTTTAACAGCCCTTTGCCTTCATCATAAAGGGACTTGTTCTCACATAAAATGAGCTGAACTTTATCATTCGTATATATCCAGCTAAATCACTTCTATAAATAGCACAATCTCAGTTATTCATCATTGTCAGGAAACAAGTTATTTGGGTAAGTAAATTTTCTGAGGACATTATCTCTTCAAGGGTCAGAACTTTAAATTTATTTTAGATCGACATCTTTCCAAAATATATGTAACACTATATATGATATTTATTTTCCAACCATGGTAGCTAGATTCTTTAAAAACATTGCATTGGAGGTATTTAGCCATTAAATGTAAAAGAGGATGAAAGGGAAGTGATGTTTAAGTAAAGCTATTAAGGCTCTTATAAATATGTTTACACTAGAACTGTGTGTTTAAACAGTGAGTGAATATGCTCACTAAACTAGTAGAGAACAATCAAATTAGAGAAAATCAATGATGTTTTAGAAATGTTAAGTAACAATGGTAATTTGTACTAATTTTTACTTACTATCACTTTGTTACTGGGATATAGGCTCCCCGTCAATGATAAACTTAAAACAATAATTTAGTTTCACTTTGTTGCATATAATAAGCATTCTAGGCAGCCCTTATTTTTCATAACCAGTTGTTGTGGGTTGAACTGTGAATTGAAATTCATATGTTGTAGTCGTAACCCCCAGTACCTCAGAAAGGGTCTTTACAGAGGTAATCAAGCTAAAATGAGGTCATTAGGGTGGGCCCTAATCCAATATGACTCATGTCCTTATAAAAAGTAGAAATGTGGAGACAGACAGACAGACACACACACACACACACACACACACACACACAGGGAAAATGTTATATGAATATTAAGGTGAAGATTTGGATCATGCATCTACAGGCCAAGGAATGCCAGAGATTGCCAGCAGAGGAGAGAAGCATGGAACACATTCTTTCTTACAGCTCTCAGATGGGCTCAACCCTGCTGACAGCTGTATCTCAGATTTTTAGTCTCCAGAATTGTAAAATAATAAATTTCTGTTTTTTAAGCCACCCAGTTTGTGGTACTTTGCTATGGCAGCCTTAGTAGGCCAATACAGTGGTCTTCCATCAACATTTAATGCCTTGATGATTTTATGAAGAGGATTACTGACTTTGACACTGTAGGTCCCATCTTCCATATCCCACCATGGTTTCAGAGACTTAGAACAGCTTGGTTCCTAAAGATGAAAAGAGCTTAGGATATTTGTGGGTATGTATATGCTCACACCTCATATATCCAAGATCCATCTATCCCCCCATTGATCCATCTATTCATCTATCCATTTGTCCATTCATCCAACATTTATTGAGTGTCTACCATGTGCCAGGCTCTGTGCTAGGCTCTGGGGACCAGTAGGTAAAGCAGACATTGGCTTTACTCTCGTAAAACTTGCATTGCAGCAATTATAATACATACAGTGTTCATACAGTTTTCTAGGATTACATTAGTTCAGTTCATGAACACTGCAAACAAAAAGATATGAACCCCCTTTAAGCAGATCTACACACCGTCCTTCTTCACTGGTACAGTGTCTAGACTGCTATTACAATGCCTAAGTTTACTTTTTCTGATCTTTTTATTTTCCTTAAGGCTTTTAGCATGTGTGCTTGCTAAATTGTCTATCTCCTATTCTTCTGTCATTGACTTCCTCCATTTTCTCTTCTAATATAAACAATAATGTAGTTTATAGTCTGCAAAGTCTTGAAAGGAAATGATAATGATTCCAGAAAAGGACTATCAAGATAAATTCTCGGTGGGATAGGGAGGGTGGGAGGGAGGGAGACGCAAGAGTGAAGAGATATGGGAACATATGTATATGTATAACTGATTCACTTTGTTATAAAGCAGAAATTAACACACCATTGTAAAGCAATTGTATCCCAATAAAGATGTTAAAATAAAAAGATAAATTCTCATATACTAGTACTAATGGTTGAAGAGAAAACTCTCCAGTCTTGTATTCACCAAATAATTATATTTTCACCTTTTCTGGTCAATGGTCACCACAGTGAACGTGCCCATTTGAGTTATACGGAACATAGAGATGGCTGAGCACCAATCCTAGCAGTGAGGTTGAAGCTTAGTTTTTGGAAATAGAAAAGCCCTACATCAGTCTGCCTTTAGGTCATTCATTTCTTTTTCATAAAAAGGTGGAGGGAAACATGTGCAGCTGCAGGACCTCTGGGGCAGCTACCTTTCTACAAATTTAATTAATGAATCAAAGGTGAGTGTTCTCCCTCCCAGGTGTTTTCTTGCCCTCAAAATCACCCCCTCACTTCTCTCATCAGCATCCTTTGACTTACTGGCAGTAAACAAATCATCCTGTATTACTGCATCCCAACTGAGCAGACCAGTGTGCTCAACCTCCCGTCTCTGGTTGGAGCTACGTGTCCTTGTGGAGAGCAAAGGGAAATCCTTCCCCTCTCCAGTGACCTGGTTAGGGTAATGTTTCTAGGACTTGCCTGGTGAGAGATATGGAATCAGAGGCCTGGAAACCTTTATTTATTTATATTTATTTATTTATTTTGCGGTACGCGGGCCTCTCACTGTTGTGGCCTCTCCCGTTGTGGAGCACAGGCTCCGGATGCGCAGGCTCAGCGGCCATGGCTCACGGGCCCAGCCCCTTCACGGCATGTGGGATCTTCCCGGACCGGGGCACGAACCCATGTTCCCTGCATCGGCAGGTGGACTCTCAACAACTGCACCACCAGGGAAGCCCGGAACCTTTATTTTTAATAAATATTCCAGGTGATTTCTATAATTAGGCACATTTGGAAAGCTCTGTGCTATGGCTTTTTGAGGTAAGTCAGTACCTCAATTGGTTTATATCTTGCTCAATACAAGCTTACATTTTCCAAATATTAAAACCAAACCAAACTAATAAGAGGAAAAGTCACAATGTGACACACGTGAAAATATAGAGATTCTGTATTTTAATTTCAGTTTGCTAATAGTCCAGGATAAATTCCTTAGCTTCTATGGGTCTTATATGTAAAACAAAGAGATGGAATCACTTTCGTTAATTTGTTCATTTATTTATCCACTTATCACATATGCGTCAAGGCCCTACTGTGTGTTAGCTCTTATTCTAGTTCCTGGGGAAACAGTAGAGAATGAACCACCCAATTACTGCCTGGCTTCAAAATTGGCTCCTTTCCCAATTATCACCCACCCACTTGGCATCCAGTACTTGATGGAAGAACAGAACTTTTTATTATCTTATCATATTATTATTATGGTGTTTTTTCCCAGTTATGCTCCAGTTGTTAAATAAAAATCTGAAATTTGTTTTATTGAAAGGAGTGTATGACCAACCTTATCCTAAAGACCTTGGTGGAATTATCCTAACTCCAGCCAGCTTCTATTTGGCTTTCAGGATGAAATGAGGTGAGAACTTGATATTAGATAATTCCATTCTGAAGACAAGATGGAGAAGTCTCATTGGGCTATTCTGAAGTCAAAACATAAGATGAGGTCTCTAAATAACTTAGCCAAGGAGCCTACATTTTCAGGTGAGGCAACAAAGCACCCCAAAAGTTATGAGTGCAAGACCTTAGGATGAATCACTGGTAGAGCTGAAGCAAGGATGGGGGCTAATTTTATTTCACTCACCTCAGTGTTTGCTTCTCATTAAACATGATTCCCTATACTGAGTCCCATCAAAAATTTGGACCATTTTGTCTTCCAGGTTAAATCTCCATCAAGTTCACACTGAGGGGCTCCCCAAGTCTGAGCTTTCCTTAATGTCTCTTAAGGCTTTAATGCAGATTTTTGGAGACATCTAGCTAATTTCAAAAAGGACCTAAAAGTCCAAGACCCTAGATTGTAAACAATTAAGTCCTTTAAGGACTGAAAAGTCCTTGAGATGAGAGAACAACACTTTTCCTGTGGCTTTCCCGGACAGTCTTCGGATCTGGATTTATTGCTATTTTGTGAGAAACTTTAAATTCAGAACTCGACTGAGTTGTGAAGAGCAGTGGTTTTAGGTGTCTCACTCCCACTGAGCATCGTCTTTAAGGTCAAGAGGATAATTTAAAATTGGAATGGAGATCTATTAGGAGGGGTCAGAATCTATTTTGAGGGCTAATTATCCTCTGTTGCTGGCTTATCCTTAGGCCTTTGAGCCATATGCTGTTATTTCACTTGCTAAAGACTAAGAGGAGTAAATCTTGAAAATTTGTCAAGTGTAGCAAATGAATTAAAGCAGAAAAATATGGTTTTTTTTTAATTGAAGTATAGTTGATTTACAATGTTGTTAGTTTCAGGTGTACAGCAAAGTGATTCAGTTACATATATATATATTTTTTCAGATTCTTTTCCATTATAGGTTATTACAAGATATTGAATATGGTTCTCTGTGCTCTACAGTAGGTCCTTGGTTATCTATTTTATATCTAGTGGTGTGTATCTGTTCATCCCAAACTCCTAATTTATCCCTCTCTCCACCCCATTTCCCCTTTGGTAACTATAAATTTGTTTTACAGGTCTGTGAGTCCGTTTCTGTTTCATAAATAAGTTCATTTGTAGCATTTGTTTTAACCAAGGACAAATCCATTGTCTGAAATTAAATGGAAAACACGTTGCCAAAAGCTGACAGGCTTGACTGAGGACTCCTGGATGTGAGATCCTTACTCAAAGCCCTGGGAGGACAGAGGAGTCAACTAGGGCTAAGGCTCCAAGCTCAGGCAAAAGCTGGCATGTGTTAGTCCCGCCCATATCCTCCAACAGTGCAGTGCAATCAGAGCTACTGTATCAGAGGGGAAAAAGCATTCTTCTAAAATACATCATCTGGGCTTCCCTGGTGGCTCAGTGGTTGAGAGTCCGCCTGCCGATGCAGGGGACGAGGGTTTGTGACCCGGTCCGGGAAGATCCCACGTGCCGCGGAGCGGCTGGGCCCGTGAGCCATGGCCGCTGAGCCTGCGCGTCCGGAGCCTGTGCTTCGCAACGGGAGAGGCCACAGCAGTGAGAGGCCCGTGTACTGCAAAAGAAAAACATCATCTTAGGCAAGTCACAGCCTTTCTCATTCTTACTTTGTCAACTACTAAAAGGAGAAAATAATGCAGACGGCAGAGCATGGCTGTTAGGATTCAATGTGAAATTATTAGACAATAGTCATGCACAAACCCAGTGCAGAGTAGGTGGTCAAACACTATTTCCTGGATCTATGGCGATGTACAATAGAACCCGTACGGGCATATTTCTTTAATGTAGAAAATAATCTCTGAATTTACAGGTTATTTAGACTTAAAATGTATCTTGTTAGGACCAAAGAAATATTGTCGAAAATATGTGCGGTCCATCTCTGACAATGTAGGAGTATATCAACTGAGCCTTGGCAGGCTTGGATTAGAGGTACTCAGAGGCTAGCCCATGGAATGATTTGAGGTTCCCACCTGTAGAAATGAAAATGTATAAATGTCATAACTCTTCTTGTGTGTTACTGTGCAGGCAACTCCTGTACCATACCTCACTCTGCCACCCGTTATCTGATGTGTTGTCACCTCCTCAATTATCTAATCCTGTGCTTTGATTCATTCCCTTACAGTGTGTTTGTCCTCTTGTAAAGCTACCTGTCTTGCACAGGGTTGGTTATAGACCTCATAACAGATTTCGAGGACTGCAAGATTTCATCCCTCCCTTCTCCTCAGTATTTCATGATGATTTGACATTGGTGAAAAAACAGGCAGCCATCATTTTATTACAGATGTTACTGTGCTGCAAACTCTTTGAGTTTAACCCAGCAAACAGCTGTCCTTTTGTCTCAGCAGTGTTTCCACCTTTGTTATATGGTTTTGGTACCTAAGCTCATGAAAAATCAGGCAAAATTACAAAAGAGTCAATATGAGGGCTATTATGGTTTTTAATAATTTTCTTTGTCCTTTAACTATGTTGCATCTACAAATGGCAAATCTGTGAAAGTAAGTAATTGAAGATGAAAGAAAGAAGTTGGAGTAAATATTTTTTCTTTCAATATCTATCAAATTAAGAATTTTTTACCTTATATACTTCTTGATGATTTATACTTCTATCATATTTGTATGTGCTCTGATCCTTTCATCTATTATAGCAATAGTCAAAATTTACATTTTAGTCAGATTTTGCCTGAATAATAACTTGGCTGTATTCTCCTTTATGTGTTCTTCTTGCATACACATTGAGAATGAATATCGTCTATTGAGAAAGTTTCTGTCATTGGAGATGGAAAATACTATTTATTGAATGCCTGCCTACTATTTGCCAGGCGCTTGATGTAAATTATCTTAATTAATCTTTGGGGCAACCTTCCATTTATTATCCCCATTTCACAGATGAGGAAACAGGAAATGGCTCACAGAAATGGCAGAGCCAGAAACTGAACCCAGCTCTGTCAAAGTATAGCCTGTGCTCTCTCCAACCTATCAAGTGACTCTGTAATTCCGAGTCAGGTGTGGGTCTCAAGCTGAACATTCGCAGGAAGGAAGCAGCCTCAGCATGGTTTTCACTGCCCCCTTCTCATTAAAGCAATTTCCAAAAAAGTCTGTCTTACTTTTGCATGTTGGGTATTGAAAGTGTCACTGAAGAGGTAATCTCTAGATTATATACATATAAAAATATATGGGGCTTCCCTGGTGGCGCAGTGGTTGAGAGCCTGCCTGCCGGTGCAGAGGACACGGGTTCGTGCCCCGGTCCGGGAGGATCCCATATGCCGCGGAGCGGCTGGGCCCGTGAGCTATGGCCGCTGAGCCTGTGCATCCGGAGCCTGTACTCCGCAACGGGAGAGGCCACAACAGTGAGAGGCCCGCGTACCACAAAA
>NW_006797240.1:344989-356409 GCF_000442215.2 Lipotes vexillifer | reverse complement strand
ATATATATATATATATATATATATATATATATATATATATACATAAAATCTAGGTTATACAAAATTAAGTATCATTAGCTAGATTATGTATAAAATTATATATATATATATATATATAGATAGATAGATAGATAGATAGATAATTTTGCAGTTTTACTCTCCAGAGTGGGACCTCAGCATACGTAGCAATAGGTGCAGAGAAAGTGTGGGGATTCTTGGTATTTGTAGAGATTGATCAATGGATATGGATGGATATTGATATTGACTGGCCATGGTTGACCTGCAAAGAAGAGAATAAGAGCTGAGTGTTCTTTGTTATGTTCTTGGCACATCTTTAGAAAAGCTTTGTGTTGGCTTCACTTTACAAAAGTCAAGGAACAGCAATTACCTTACAGTGTGTAAAAAACAACCAGTTAAAAAGAGATTGGCTGGGGATCCCGCTAGACCTGAGTTCAAAGTACAGCTCTTCAACATGATGGCTGTCTCATCTTGGGAATGTTAGCTGCCCTCCTGAATCTCGGTTTCGTCACCTGTAAAAGTGAGTTGATAATGCTTTGTAGGACTGTTGTAAGGCTTCCCTGAGGTACTACACTTCAAAATACACAGTGGAGACCTTGTACATAGTAAGTGCTCTTATCAAGATTAGCGTCCTTCCTTCATCTTATATCAGCTTCATTTTATAAGTGGGAACACGAAAAAAAGGGTTTTATGAAAGTTTTGAAACTATTAGAAGTGTCCTCTTTCTATTTATATGAGATGAGCTTTTAAAAATGCTTTAATCCACAATGTTTTATGTTAATTATATCTCAATTATACAAAATTTAAAAATGCTTTAACCACATTAAGTTCAAGATACACTTGTACAAGATCTTTTATTTCTCACTGTCTCTATTTATTTATTTTATTACTCTTGATTGTCCTTCATCCAATTAACCATTCAAACAAGTACTTATTGATAACATTATATGCCAGCCATGAAGTTACGGAAAAGAAGGAACACACAAGATGGTTCTCTGTCTTCAAGATAACTGTATTCTAATGGGGAAAAATTGAAAACATGAAAACAATTCAAGAACAAGTAACTATTAAATGGTAATATTTATTATAACTGCACAAGGAGCCTAGAGAGGTTTCAGAGTCAGGGATATAAATTGTGCTTGAGGGAAGGAAGGATTTGGACAAGAGAAAATTAAAGGCACTTGAGGGGGGACAAGAATAGATTGACCAATGGACTGAAGTGTTGAATATGGGAGAATACTGAAGAAATTTTCTTCCCTGGAGCTTGGGGCAAGGATGGAGCACAGTGGGGAGTGAATATTACACTGGACCCCCAAGAAGAAATGGATTCAGTGCATATAGATTCTCATCCTTGCAGATTCTCTCTTCTTGTTGCCTGTTAATTATGTAAGAGCTGAAGCATCTTGTGGACGGACCTGAATCCAGCCAAACCTTGAGCAAATTACTTATTTTCTGTTTCTCTGTTTTCTGTATGGTATATAATTGGTGGGATAACAGTATCTCTCTCATCAGGTTTTTCTAACGTTAAAATAAGTTAATGCATATAATGCACTTAGAACTTGTCACTGGAAACACTAATTAATGCTATATTTTGCTATTTAAACAAAAGAGAGATCAACAGATGTATGCATACATACAGATATATGTATGGTTTAAAGCTTTCTATCTGGCCAATGAGAAGTGTTGAAAGACCATTGAAGGAAAATGGACAGTTATCCCAAGCTTTTTGTGTTGGTGCAAAGACTCATGGGATTGTTAATTTTGGTGGCATCTCTGGAACTTAGTTCCTGGAACTCAAAGGGTATCCTGAAATGAGAAATAAAGTTTTATAGGGATAGGATGACAGTTACATTAGAGTTTTAAGTTTGGATTTTTGGATTCTTGAGCAAAGGAAAAACAAACCCTAGTGACAGAGAAGATTTTGTCATTTACAGGATAAAAAAACAATCCCCCACAAGACAACTCACAGCCTTGTCTTTTAAAAAAATATATTTGTTTATTTATTTTTTTGGCTGCGTCGGGTCTTAGTTGCAGCATGCGGGATCTTTTGTTGTGGCAGTCAGGCTTTTCTCTAGTTGTGGCGCGTGGGCCGTGGCATGTGGGATCTTAGTTCCCAAACCAGGGATTGAACCAGTGTCCCCTGCATTGCAAGACAGATTCTTAACTACTGGACCGCCAGGGAAGTCCCTCACAGCCTTGTCTTTACAGGAACTATGCTTTACTTCAGTGGTCTCCAAGCATTTTTGATCATGCACTCTATCAATAAAACTCTTATTTATGCTTACATCACACACACTCACTTACTAGATTCATGTACTAGCATATCATCTCCCTTCACTTTAGTTGGAACATCTTGCGTAACTCCTGGGTGTGTGTTCTTTGTTTTACAGACCACCTCTCTGACTAATGGATCTGATTAATCTAGATAAAGAATGCTTTTCATTTTTTGTGTCTTCTCTGCCTTCCGTTTGAAAAACAATATGTTGTGGCCCATTGACAGATGTTCTACAGGTGTTAGATATAACATTTTGAGCTGTATTACAGGTAGTTGGGTATAATTGTTCTGACTTCAGTTGGAGCTGGAGACCTATGGGGAATAATGAAAGGTGCAGGTGATGACCATGAGAATGATGACTCGCCCTAAATGTGGGTGCGTACTGTGAAAACGGATCTTTCAGGAACTCAACCTTTAAAGGTAGGTAAAGAAGCAGAACCCACAAAGGATCCCGAGAGATAGGAGAAGGAATACAAGAAAATTTCATTGTGTGGATGAAATTTCATTTCATCCTTCAACGCAAAGGAAATAGTCTTTAAAATGAGGGCATACAGAAAAGTTTTAAGTGCAAGAGTGGAAGGAAGGAAGGAGATGGTTTAATTTGGCATCGAGGAGGCCACTTATTTTCTAAGTGGGGGAAACGGTGTGTCAATGTAGTGGTAGACTGAGATGTAAATGGGAAGGCAGCGAACGTAGACTAGTCTTTCAAGAAATTTGTAGGAGATGGGAGGAGAAAGGAAGAGAGAGAGAGAAGAGAGAGAGAGAGAGAGAGAGAGAGGAGTCAGGAGAAAGGGGGAAATCCTGTCTGGCCATCCTAAGGAAAGGATGACTCTGTATGTTTATTATTTGCTCTGTCTAGATAGCCTTTGTCTTCCTGGTAAGACTAGGCAGGGTTCAGCCTTGATGTCTTCCACTCAGGAGATGTTAATAACAACTTCAGCCAAGCACCTACTGCGCATTGTGAAGACATACATACAGATCTGTTACAGCGCTCACCGCTCTGCTAGTCACTTTGGTGTTTGTCTCTGGATAGGTTTTGATCTATTTAAATGAAGACAGCATGTCTTCATCTTTAAATGACCAGTCTCTACCAGAGTGTCCAACGTGTGTTAGCTTCTCAGACTTGCTCCTTGAATGTGTGAATGAACAATGAAAGGTAAGCAGGCAAGCAAGGAGTCCTGTAGGAAGGTTAGTCTGGCAGCAGGGCTGGAGATGTGGAGGAGGGCAGGCAGGGTGAGGGAGGAGACAGTGAAGCCCGCCTGAGAGCGCGGGGATAGCCCAGTTAGGAGGGCTTGGTCCCCCAAATCAGGGACTAACGAAGAAGGAGCCGTTTTAAGAACCACTTTCGTGGAAGACATTTCGTGGAAGACATGCCAAAGTTTGGAGGAAAAAGGAGAAAGAATCAAAGACAACAGATACCTAATCTTTAAAACAAGAAGAATAACGAGGAAAGCAAAATCTTGATCGTGGGGTTTGGGGAAGGGAAAGAACACAGTGATCGGAGGGGAGCTGAAGTTTCGGTTTGTTGGCTGGTCTCCGGAGTAGTCTTTTATTTTTGTCTCTAAGTCCTGTTGTTGGGTCTTTCCAGAAGCCTGCCTGTTTCCTCTTTCTCCCCCCCCACCCCCTTTTTTTTTGTAATGTGTCAAGCAGCTACCTCTTCTCTAGTCATTCCTTTCTACAATGAAAAAGAAAACATGTTTTTTCCGTAAAGACTTTCAGCAGTGATCCTCCACTTATATCTAAAGCATGTCAGAACAAAGCAGAACTTCCAGCTACCAAGATTTAGCAAGCACGGCACAACCTGACGGAACTTGGGACGTCTGTCTTAGAGTGTTTTCTAAGAGCATATCATTTATTGGTCAGACAGGAGAAACTATGTAGAACATCAAATGTATCCATCTTTGCTTCTATATTTATGTGTGTATGTATTTATTTATTCTTTTTTTTCGCGGTACGCGGGCCTCTCACTGTTGCGGCCTCTCCCATTGCGGAGCACAGGCTCCGGACGCGCCGGCTCAGCGGCCATGGCTCACGGGCCCAGCCGCTCCGCGGCATGTGGGATCTTCCCGGACCAAGGCACGAACCTGTGTCCCCTGCATCGGCAGGCGGACTCTCAACCACTGCGCCACCAGGGAAGCCCCCTATATTTATTTTTAAACAGATGTCCACACTTGGGTCTTTACCATCCCTAAGCAGTAGAACACAAACTCTTCTTTTTAGTTTAGGTTAACTTCACTCTGTTTATTAGCACTTGCATTTATATAAATCTTTTGATAAGGATTAGAAACAATTCTGAGGCTTCTGTTCATTTTAAGAATAAAAATGTTGGAAAGAAGGGCATTATGAAGAAGAGGGAAGCTGATTTTGGGGAAGGAAGTGTTTGCTATCCTCAACATTAGCTAACATTCCTTCAACATTCCTCACCATCCATTTCCCGAACCTACCCCGAGTCTAAATCTTTTGAAGGCCACCTTCACTTCTTGTCTCTCTTTCCTTACCACACCAGTAAAATCAGTCATCCCCTCAGCAATAAGCATGTAAAATGACTTCTTTTGTAGAACAAATCCTTTGTGTGTAAATAATTTGTTAGCAACCTCCTCCCCCCAAGCATTGTGTTGGAAAAAATATGCAACATAAATTGATTGTATAGATAGCCTGATTGTAGAGCAAGATTAATATGAAAACACAAGGAGTCTGCAATAAAACCTACTAACTTAAATCATTCACATTTGTGTACAAGCATTCATATTTAGCAACAGTCCCAAGGCTGAGATTAAAGCTGTTTGGTAGGTTACTTCAAGGCCTTTTTATTGCTAAATCTTATTATGTCTCTAAAATGTAGAAATTAATCACCTGTCATCAAAGCTGCAGTGGATTATTGACTTCTAAATGTCTCTACAAATTGATTCATGACAGAATGAAACAGGAGACTGAACTAGCATTGAAATTCTTTTGCATGTGATAAAAATGGTCTATTAAAAGCATTTCAACAAATGCTGCCTGTAAGGTAATCATCACAAAGTACTTTCCTATCAAAATGAGGTATGTTTGGAATAATTTTGATGAGATACATTTTTTTTCCAACAGTGATATGGTAACATGAAATTATTCTGAAACCGCAGGAAGCTGATTTAATTTTTATATTACAGAACACATGACATTTCTTAGTACTAACACAGTATAAAGATGGTTAGGAAAAATCTACTTATTTGTGTTTGTGTGTGTTTGTATATGTGCATGTGTGTCAAACAGACCATAAAGATTATTCAGGTTAAGAATTTGAGAGAACATTTATAATCTACAATAGCAGGATAACAATCAGTTTTGCCATAAAGATTCCTTCCAGTGTGTCACTATATTCTTTTGACTATGTCCTGCCTCCTTGTCCCTGTTAGTTTAAATCAGTCGTTCTTGAAACAAGTCAGTTTTGCTTCCCAGGGGACCTTAGGCAATGTTTGGAGACATTTTTTGTTTGTCACAACTGGTGTGTTTTGGGGATGCTAGTGGCATGAAGTGGGTGGAGGCCAGGGATGCTGTTAAATGTCCTACAGTGCACAGGACAACCTCCCATAACAAAGAATGATCCAGCCCAAATGTCAATGGTGCCAAAGTTGAGACACTTTGGTTTAAAATAAGATTTCAAGAAAACAGTCCTTGAATCGGAGTAAGGGGAGGTTTTAAGTAGAATCCAGAACATTTTCCTTTAATCAAATTTGCCTCCTTACTTTAGTCCACTAGTCTTTCCTTTTGGGTAAACATTTAACTGCCAGTGATGGTTTCCTTTCTTTTCAGAATTTTCTCCCAGGAAGCTTCTTCTTCCGGCCCTGTGCACACTCTACACACATTAGTTTCCTCTCCAACTCAACTCAGCTCTTTTTTCTTTTTAGCTCTGTAGACTCTCAAGGGTTCAACAGAAGGAACACTCACTGAGCTAATTGCTGACCAAAATACACTCTGATGTTCGATAAACATTCAAGGAGAGGAATGACTATTTTTGATTACTATTACTATTTTTGATTAGGAGGAGAGAGAACATTGCAGAGTAGGAGACTTCTATTTTGGATTTCCGTCTCAGAAGACTATCAATTCAACCCAAGTACCTCAAACAATTTAAAAACCTTTCATGGATAACCAGAGTTACTATTTAATAAGGTTGCTTTGGACAACATACAAGTTAAAAAAAATATTGCTTCCACCAGACTGTGAGCTCCACAAAGCCAAGAAAAACATTTTATCTGTTTTTTTTGTGTGTGTGTGTGTGTATCTCAGTGCTTAGATCTTTGAATGAGTGAATTTTATTTTAATCCTTAATATTCAAGAATAACAAGACAAGCACACAATTTACTGCATAAAGTCTTTTGTGGAGACCACAATGTCATATACATGTCTTGCAGGCAGAGATACAATCATACAATATTGACAAACACTTTTCCTATCCACCTGATGTCCTACGCAGTTCCAGGAATACATCACGCTCTCTCCCCGCTCTGGGCGTTTATAAAAGCTATTCCCTTTGCTGGGGAGGCATTCTGTTGTCTCCTTCCTTACTGGTCCGCTGTTTGGTTCTCTCAGACATCAGATCCTCTAGGACTGCCTATGACTTGATTGGAGCCCTTTCCTTGAGCTCCTGTGGTCCTAACCTCGATGTACTAGACCTGCCTGTGTATTCATCTAGATTTTGCTTCTAGACAATCAGCTCCTTGAGGACAGGTGTTGTGTCTTGACCACCATTAAATGGCCCTGAACTTAGCATAGGATGTGGAACTGGCGTGTAATTGTTACCCACCAAATGCATGCGGCGTGAAGAGAGGAAAAGTGAAACGGGTCGTTTGGATTAAATTGAAAACTTCCTCTATCAGTAGATGTAGCACAATTGACATATGAGAGACCTGTGAAGAGTTGTTCTCTGTAAAGGGGCACAGGGATAGGGTACTACCAAGGCATGTCACAGAGTCCCCAAACCAAGGGATCCAGGCAGGGGCAGCTGCATGCAGCCTAGACACTGTCTCTTCTCCTAAACTGTGAAGCTTGTGGGGGAAAGTCACACATGACAGCTGTGTCTGGAGCCCTGACTTCTGCTCCATATTTCAGGAAGAGGAATTATGTTTGTTCTTTAGGATCTTGTGGGAATAGAACTAATGTCCATGCGTGGATAATACACTGCTTTTTTTTTCCCAGAAAAATTGGTTTTGGGAAGTCAAAGCTGTCCAAAGATGAAAAGGACTGCCTTGGAGACAGGGTATTCTCAGTCTCTGTCCGTGCAGGCTGGGTGAGATGTGGGTGAAGACCTTGGACAGGGGATGTGTGCACTCGGGGGATGTTGAACAGGTGCTCTTGTAAGTCCCCTTATCACTGTAAGATTCACTGGTGTCATACATGGTGGTTGTAAAAGAACTTACAAACTCTTAGCAAAACTTTCCTGGACGCCAGGAAGTACATATACAGTAATCACCCTGGTAAAGAGGTGGGATCCTTGGATAAGGTCAGAAACCTCAACCAGGCTCCTCTCACAGGAAGTCACATCTCTTCTGTCAATAAGAAGTGCCACACAGGAAGGGCTTCCTGTCACCTCAGAGACCTGGGAGCGACTCCTTACCTGTTAGCTTTACTGTTGATGCAAGACATGAGTGAATATCAAGGGAATTCCTTACCCAGGTACACATAAGAGCATCCATTTCCATTTCTCTCCCTCTCCCTCCCCTGCCTCTCTCCTCTCTGTCTCTCTCTTTCTTCTTTGAGTCTCGGTTCTCACTCTAGCCGAATGTGTGAAACAGTGGAGAGATGTAATGAAATGAATACCCCGTCTCTATAGAAGGCTCAAACACATGTAATGAATTGTTAGGTAACTGAGGCAAAATATTGAAAGTGGAATCTAGAGAGATTACCCTGATATATAAAGATCGTTTTAGACTTTGGACCTGATTTGTCAAAGAGCCTGGGAAAAGCCTCATTTCAGGCATAACAGCTTCTGGTAGAGATTTACCCGCACTGTTATAAAGATGGTGAGCACTTATCATTGCTTCATGCATAATTATTCGATTACATTCCTCCTCAAGTCTTCTGAGCAATCTCTCCGGGGATGTTCTTGGGAAAGTGGTGGCAGTGATTTTGAACTCTCAGCCCTTTGCAGTTTGATTGTCATAAACCATTTCAGGGTGTATATTATCTGTTTTCCCTAGTTTTAGTTTTTTTCTTTTCTTTCAAGACTCCGAGATCATTTCTGGCACTAGTTCCCTGAAACATTTATAGGGAACTAGTTAAATTTTAACTGATATTTAGGGAAAACTTTTGTTAGCAAAGATTGTTTATGCAAAACCCCATCTCATAAAGAATGTCCAGTCTTTTTGAAGACAGACAACTTGAAAGTCAGCTTTGGGGCTGAATTCATATGTCTTTGTCTCTCTTTCAGTTGATCTTGGCAACACCTCACATGTAATCCAAGACCAGAATAAAGTTATGTTCAGAAGGCGGTCACGATTCAGTGATCTTATCCTACAGAACGCCTTCTCTTGGCGTTGACATCATATAATTTGGTAAGCGGTTTACACATTGACTCCTGTGATTTTCAAGGGGCTTTTATGATCTGCCAAGTGGACAAATGTCAACGGGCTTTCAGGATTGATTTACCAGGATTTCTGTCTCTTGTGAACAGATTACTGTAGCTCAGAAGAAAACACATGTAAACAAGCCCAGCAATCTTAGTGAAAAATGTGGTTCCCACCAGACGTGGTGGCTTGATCAGGAATCCTAGTGGAGCTGCCTCTGTCCCTTCTCAGTCTTGCAGGAGTCACAGCTTTCCCTTTCACACAACCATCCTGGAAAGGTTCCGAGTCTGTATTGCCTGTGTGCAGCCAGAGGATGAAAGTAGTGAGGTGTCAGAACCCAGGAGCCCGAGGCTCACAAGCTGAAAGTCTCGCCAAAAACTCCTGCTTTTTTTCTCCTGGCACTCACCCAGTGGGTCTGACCCTCAGGACCTCGAACCTGTTTGTGTAACCAGAGGTGATGCCCTGCTGTGGGTGAGAAGACTCAGTACCAGGGCAGCAGACACGCAGTTCTCAAGTTCAAGTGGGAACTGAGTTGAACACCTTGGCAAGTTGTTGGAATTTCCGATTTCTTATTTTTTGTAAAAGAAAAAAATCATGTCAAATCACAGCAATTATGTCTTTTAATTGCCTGTTTGAAAGTCTTTGTGCCTTGATTATGGTCCTTTTTTTGTTTTTAACTTTACCCATGATGAAGATCAAAAAGCAGACAAGGACTTCCCTGGTGGCGCAGTGGTTGAGAGTCCGCCTGCCGATGCAGGGGACACGGGTTCGTGCCCCAGTCCGGGAAGATCCCACGTTCCGCGGGGCGGCTGCGCCTGTGAGCCATGGCCGCTGAGCCTGAGCGTCCGGAGCCTGTGCCCCGCAACGGGAGAGACCACAACAGTGAGAGGCCCGCGTACCGCAAAAAAAAAAAAAAAAAAAAATTAAAAAAAAAAAAGCAGACAAGAAGAAAAAAGACAAGGCCCTTGGTTCACCAGCCTTGCTTTGTCATGTACCTTACCACTTGGTTGCTAGGAGATGGGACCACGCTCTCCATGCCATCCAGGGACCACGGCTGTTTTGCCGGGGGACGAGAGGAGAGGCATTGCAGAGGGAATACAGGCCCATCCCTTTGCATGGGGAGCCTCCTAGAACTAGCACTTGGGTTGTTTTTAGTATCTCCACAGCTGTCCCAAGAATGTGGGAAGGGGTAGGACAGCCTAATTAGCTTATTCCCTTTCATCTTGGCTCTGTATCCCAGGTCCAGGCAGGCCTAGAAATCCACAGTTCTCAAGGGTGAGTTGAATGTAGATTCTCACTAAAATTCCCATTTGCTGAAGATTTGCATACAATATTTATCTCTTCCACTTACTGGCTTTTCAATCTTAAGGAAATGACTTAATGTCTGTTTAAAAGGGAGATACTGCTACTAAAATCTATCACATAAGCTTACTGGGAATGTGAATTCAGAAACCTACATAAAAAGCCTTGCACACAGGAGACACTCAAAAAAATCTTAATGTGTGCTTCCCATCCAAGTAAACCTGAGGTATCTATCAGTTCCTGCCTGTGTGGGCCTCTGACAACTCACGTGGGCTCTTTCAAATCACATTCTAAGCCCGGTTGGACGGACCCCAGACATATGACATAGGCCTATCGGATTGAATTGGAACTTTCAGTTCTGCCTTGAATTGGTTCCCCTGTGTCGACAAGTCTGTGCGATAGCAAGCCTCTCCTTCAGGGAGAAAGAGGCTGTTTGGCCATGGGTATTATTCTCTTAAATGCAGAATAAAACGGGATCAGCAGGATATTTTAGTGAACTATCTCATTTGAACTTTCCTATTCATTGGCTCTTTTGTGCATTCGCAGCCAGGGGTTTCGAGCCGATGCATTTGATTGCTCTCATGTACTGAGTGGAGAGACAGCAAAGAGGAGATTCCTGTAGATTCTTAGCTCGTTGACAAAGGCTGTGGTGACTGTGACGAGCCCCGGAGCTGACAGCCAGTTTCAGTCCTTTGTCGGAATTAAGAGCAGGAGGAGGAAGTTTTAATAGAGATACTGAGTCTGAAAAGCTTTGGGAGGAGGGAAGCCGGGGGTCCTTGGAGCACTGCCAGCAGGACCCTGGACTTGGGAGACCCTCAGCTCTTTCCTGCTTTGTTCCCCTGTTGGGCAGATGTTCTGTGACTCGGCTGCCTCCCCTGTGACCAGCGGGCTGAACCAAGCAAGTCTCAGGAGACTCAGGCCAGGCTCAGGATCTTCAGCTGTGTGGTCATGGGCACAGCCCATCACTTTTCTGTGGCTATTTACTTTTTAATTTGTAAAAGTCATTTACACATAAACGTGAGGTTCAATGGCAAAAAGATATCGTATAAATAACGTGCTATGAAAGAAATGTAGCATCATCGATGACTTTCTTCACTCAGAATCTGTAATGTGAATATTCTTATGCTGAGTATCTTACTGGGGACCATTCTGGGCCTGGGATAGCGGTAGGGAGCATGGAGGGGATGCAGAGGAAGAACTGTTGAAGCTAATTTTATAGCACTTTTTTTTTTTTTTTTTTTTTTTTTTGGCGCTCCCGGTGCCCTCCCCCTTGTGCTCGC
>NW_006797240.1:332290-344979 GCF_000442215.2 Lipotes vexillifer | reverse complement strand
TACGCGGGCCTCTCACTGTTGTGGCCTCTCCCGTTGCGGAGCACAGGCTCCGGACGCGCAGGCCCAGCGGCCATGGCTCACGGGCCCAGCCGCTCCGCGGCATGTGGGATCTTCCCGGACTGGGGCACGAACCCTCGTCCCCTGCATCGGCAGGTGGACTCTCAACCACTGCGCCACCAGGGAAGCCCGTATAGCACTTTTAACTGAAAAAATAGGCACGAAGTCGGTTTGGTTATCACTGCCATGCGTTAAATCTGTACATGTGCAAGACAGAATACGTTCCAGCCCACATTCCTTTCTAATGACAAGTCTCAGCCTTGTAACTGGGCCACAGAGCTTACAAGATGGAAACCTGTGTTCTCTCTGCTGCCTCAGTCTCTCAGCTTACTTTACCAGACCTCTGCTTTCAAGTTGGAAAGGATTTCACTCAGGGTGGCAAATGGATTTTTAACAGATTGAACTGACACTTGCAGAAATCACCAGTGGCCTTTGGTTCCTGTCATGGCTGTTGCGAACCCCTTAAGATGCCTGATGCCTGCTTTTCTTTTTACTTACCCTGAAGCAATTTCCTAACAGCAAATCTCCCCCACCCTCCCATCCCCAAACCAAAGAGTCTTTGACAAGTATGGATAATGGGGAAGGGTGAAAGGTAAACCAATAGTAAAATGAGTTAATTCTTGAAATGCACCTTTGTTTTTGGGTATATCCCATGACTTTTAGTCATCAATCTCAAGGCTGTTTTAGAGTTGGCTTTAATTTATCTAACTAATGACATGAAAGATATAAAATTGGTAAAACTATAGTGTTTGGCTTGCTTAAATTAAGTTTATGAGCTTTGCTTAAGCCTGCCAAACAAGTTAAATATTTCATGGCTTTCACAGGCTACAGTTCTAATATTTATAACTCTTGTGTACAGATTTCAAAAAATTATAATTACAGCTCCCAGGATCCCAGATATAGCAGATGTTCAATATTTTCTACAATGTTGGCAGAAACGCTTCCCATGCTCTTTTTGATCCCCAACCCATGTATTGTATCTGTTGGAACAAGCTGTTGATAAGAAAGTCTACTGTCATTCTTTCATTTTAAGGACCTTGGAATAAAACTCTAATGTGAAATAGGAAGGGAGATGGAAAAGGTGATTGCTACCCTCCTAAAAATATATTACTGCATGGAAATACCATCTTACCTAAAGGAGAATGACAAAAAAGTGCATTTTGCCGTGAGCCACATTTTATTTACTTTACGACCACAGTTTTTTTCTGTATAATTTCCATCTTTCTTTAATTAAAAATGCAAATTTCCTTTTTGTCTGTGACTGACTTTCCTTGACCCCTTTAAAAAAACAGCTACCTCATTTGCCTTCCAGAAAAATTTGAAAACCCTCCATCAGTCACTTTTTAGGACTTTGAAGGTCTCTGTATAAAGGAAATGTGGCTATCGACTCCGGTCATTGTCATCCCTGGTACACACATGTATGAATCCAATCTTTTGTGTGTTCTAGACAGACTCAGAGAGAATGGGCCCAGGAGAAATTAATTTTGTGTTTGGAAGTTTCTGGCTTATGGGTTTTAGAATGCCTTCTGGCAGGATGCAGGTTTCGAGGGCTCTGAAATATTCAACTTCATTTACTTCCCAATTTGCCTAAGGCCTGCCTTGGATAGAAGGGAGACATACTGATTCTAAAATGAAATAGAACTGATTTTACTCTTCACTCAGTTTATGCACACAATTAATAGCAAACAGAGACATAAAAAATACCACTTATGTTTTAGTTGATTTTCTTAGTGTTTCTATATTTGAGACTTCAAAACTCACACTCTTTGGAACATTATTGGTACCTATAATCTATGAAAGATATTTTAAAATTTTTCTTAAAAAATTAATGAGCCTCAAGTTCATAGATTCATGTATTTCTCTTCCCACAGACTTCTTTGTCTTCATCCTAACTTTAAAAATACTCTGTGATGAAATGAGATGTGACTTCCAGAAGAGCTTCTAGCCTGAGGAGATGCCAGAGGGGTACACTTGAGAGAGGCAGAACTACCGGAAATGGATGTGTGAGCAGTTGTATTTTTAAGACACTAAGAATTAGAAAATGTACCCAGCATGACTAATAATATTCAGGAATGTGAGCTGGTTTCCAGGAGGCCCCCAGGTGGCGAACAAGTGTCTTCTGGGTGCTATGACATCGTGCTGTCTTGGTGTTGACTCTGAGGTAGAGACACAAGCCAAGTCATCCAGGCACATGGAGGCTCCTCTCTACCTGCACGTTGAGCACACACGGGAACATTTGAGGGGAGAGCTTTAGGGGTGCGGGCTAGAGGGATCCATCAGTATTTCCCACCTCTTCCCACTCTCCAAGGGTGTGCTCTCTGGTGTTCTTCATTCGTTACTCCTTAGACCTTTTTAAGTGACACTGAAGGGATGATATGAAAGAGTGTGTGTCATCAGCTCTGTATCTACATTGCTGTTGAGGATGGGGAAACTGAAAGAAGTTCTTTCTAGATGCTGTGAATTTTCCTTAGGCTTGTCCTGAGGAATGATCAGAATCAGGCTGAGGACACGTGTTCATGCTTCAGCTGTTCTGCTCCAGGTAGAAGGGCAGGAAAAGGGCAGGGACTGCGGAGCCCAGAGGTGGGCGCATTCAAAGCCCTGAGGAGGATTATGTGATTTTAGAGATTTCATCTATAAGACAAGGAAAATAGCCATTCTACTATTGAGAATAGAGTTGTAGGATTCCAATGAGTACACAGAGTGCTGGGCAACTAACAGATGCTTGACACTTCTTTCCCAGAATTCCCTTCTCTGCATAGTGCATGGACCACAAGAGACCTTTTGAGCGACATCTGGAAGATGCAAGTGAAACTGTGGCCATATTCTTTTGGGTTGGAAGATTTAAACAGGCAGGAGGCTGCTGCAGCTTGTGTATGTTGTCACTTATCTGTTGGCTCACCTGGTTGATGTGGGGCAGCATTCGGGCCGCTGTATCTCCTCCTTCAGCTTCTCTCCCTCCCAGGCCAGTTGTGTGTTCACTTCCCTGATGAAGAGTATAGTTTTGCCTGTGGAACATCCTTATCACCGAAGGTGGAGTCTCAGAGGTGGTGAGGCACTGATGTGGGTTCTGGTTCATCTTTGTAGATTCCAGTTATCCTTGAAGGTTCCAGCTTGTCCTGTTTCCCCTCTTCACGGCTGTCTTTTCTTCCTGACTGACTGCCCTGCTGACTTCAATCTTCAGCACAGAAGAAACAGCCTCCGTGTACCGTTTATCCAGCTCCTACAGTTGAGCAGAGCCAAGCGCTATAGTAAATCCCGTAGCATGTATGTATTTCCTAGTGGTTCTGCCTCTTTGTTTGAACACTGACTCATATATCTGTCAAAGTGCCTACCGTGGTCCTCTGCCCATAGCAGACATCTCATTCATTTCACTTCATTCACGGTCATTTGGTGAGTTAACTCTGCTGGATGCCTGGGGTACAGAGGTAAACAAAGCAGGATCTGGGCCTACAAGTTGTACACACTCTAGTGGAACAAGAAAAGCTTCTATACGAGTGTGATTAGCTCCAGGCAACTCTGCTTCTGTGGCCTTCATTGCAAAGAAATTGGATGGGCTGGTTCCCCTGGGCTGGTGGGGGAGCTTGCCTGGCCAGATTCTTGCCATTAGGTTATTCTGATAACAGGAGAGCTCTAAATGGTCATGATGACTTCCCAGGTATTAACGATGCTAACGTTTACAGGTCTAAAGCACTCACACTTCAAAATATCGTTCCACTGCATAATCTCCTTGAACCTCACAAGGACATTGTGAAGTGGGTAGGACAGATATTTTCCCACTGTTTTATAGACAGAAAAACTGGGGCCTGGAGCAGGATTTGAACCCCAAGTTTCTAACTCCTGGAGCTCTTTTCACTATGGCATAGATTTTCTCCTTGACAATCCTGAACTAGGATCTTGTTTAGTAAGACGAAAAGCCCAGAGGCTTTAAAGACTTATGGATTGTCCTATAAAATGTGTGCTTATCTGAGGGATCACATACATGCCATGTTTTCTGTCCTGAGTAATGCTTAGACCAAGTCCAAGAAATCAGTGTTTAAATCCTTAAATGCATTGTTTTTTCTGGATGCTACCTAGTATCCATAAATAATAGCCTGTTTCTCAAAATCAGTACCCTACTTTCTAATTAGGTATGCCTTATGTGGGCTTTCCATAGCAAAATCCACTTAATAGCCCACAGAGATTTGTCACGTTGGATTTATCTTGCTGCCAGGTTCCAGAAACATATAAATGCTACTATCTCCCTTTTTCCTTTTTGGATTAAATCTGATTCACTTTCCCAAAGTTGAAATAATTTATAAAACATTTTTAGGCTAGAGAACCTGAAGCAAAGACCTTTGCTCTTGGAAAAATAGAGAAAGAAAAAGAGAGAGAGACATCCTCAGGGGAAAGTTAAGGGCTCTATCTTACCTTCTAATATGCAGTATGCGTTATTACATATTTTGGAAAAATCAGTGTCGGGCATGTGCTTGCAAGTTTTAGTAGGTGATTGTTCAAGTTATTATGGAGCGCTTTACACCAACTGCTCAGAGAACAAAATAGCACCCTGAGTTGTGGAATTGATTTGCAAACTCCTAAAGCCTGGGATGATCTGCTTGCAGTATTCTCTTACTTAATTTAGCATGAAGTATTACCTGAGAAATCTCAGTGCTTAAAAAATTCAAAGAGAGCTTAATGCTCATCTAATGCCTAAAAAAACAGTTATCTCTGGTTGAGGCCAGTGTTATGGGATGGTGTGAAAGAGGCAGGCATGCTATGAAATATTTCATGATTCTTCATTGAATGCATTGTCAATGTTAACTCTTTTTCTTTCTATTTTCCTTCCTTAACATCATTTTAGAGAGGGTGTGGAGAAAAGGGAACCCTCCTCCACACAGAAAAGGGAATGTAAATTGGTGCAGCCACTGTGGAGAACAGTGTGAAGTTTCCTTAAAAAAATTAAAAAGAGAGTTACCATAGGATCCATCAATCCCACTCCTGGGCATATATCTGGGAAATACAAAAACTCTAATTAGAAAAGATACATGCAACCCAATGTCCATAACAGCACTATTTACAATAGCCAAGACATGGACACAACCTAAGTGTCCATCAACAGAGGAATGGATAAATAAGATGTGCTATATATATGGATATTACTCATCCATAAAAAGGATGAAATAATGCCATTTGCAGCAAAATGGATGGATATAGAGATTATCATACTAAGTGAGGTACATCAGACAAAAAGACAACATATGATATCACTTATACGTGGAATCTAAAAAATATTATACAAATGGATTTATTTACAAAACAGAAACAGACTCACAGACATAGAAAACAATCTTACAGTTACCAAAGGAGAAGACGGGGAAAGGATAAATTAGGAGTTTGGGATTAACAGATATACACTACTATATATAAAACAGATAAAAAAACAAGGAACTACTGTATAGTACAGGGAACTATATTCAATATCTTGTAATAACCTATAATGGAAAAAGAATCTGAAAAAGAATACACACACACACACACACACACACACACACACACACAACTGAGTCATTTTGCTGAACACCTGAAACTAACACATTTTAAATCAACTATACTTCAGTAAAAAAATTTTTTAAATAATTTTAGAGCAAATGTTGCTAAAAATATCAAGAAATGTTAGCGTTTCTATAAAGTCACTAAAACATAATGTAAAATCACAAATGGTGTTAGTAAAGTTACTGGTTTCCTATAGGGTCGAAATGCATTTTTGTGTCTGTGTTAATTTAGCACACAAATACATACATTTTCTTCGGGCTTCAGTGAAGTTTTTGTGCTCCTACATATAGGTGAAAAGTCCATGTAATCTCATAAAACAAAGCAAAGCAAAACAATCAAACAAAAAACAAAAGCTGGAGATTTGGAAGATTAGGAAATGCTGTAGTATAAATGCTCTGTCTGCTGTTCTTAACCCTCAATCTTTGTTCTTACTTGGAGTGGCTTATCTCCCCCCACTGGATTAGAAAAAGCAGCATACTACTCACCGCTTTCTTAAAGTACTGCTTGACTGTCTGAATTTCTTTGGGAAATAACCTTGGAAACACAGAAACTTTCCAATGCAAACTTCTATGACAGCTGGTTAGTCTACGGCATATGGTTGTTAGACCTAAAAACCACCCTTGTTGGTACTGTTTGTGACATGATTTTTGTGGACAGGAGAGGAGAAAGCACGGTAGGGCCATTTGGTCACAGGTGGATGGCTTTTAGCCTTACTAATACTGCTTGTGGATCTCAGTTGGTGTGCTGGGTTTTATTTATCTTACAAAAGAAATTATTTTCCAGATCTAAAAAGACTAAGAAAGAATTGAGCATTAAAGGGCCAAAGGAAAAAAGCATTAGCTTCCCATGGTACTTAAAAACAACAACAACAAAACTCCTCCTGTTATAAAAAGTTACGTTTTCAGAGTTTCCCCCTCACCTTGAGTTCTGAGTCCCTGGGCATCAGAGTAAGAGCCTTACTCTTCACCGTATGCCCTTTTATACCTTTTGAATTTTGTATCATCTGCATGCATTACCTAACAAAACTGTTACTATGAAATTTGAAAGGAAGGTTTCCAACAGGACGACTCTAGTGAGTAAGATTTGGAGCAGTGTATTAATGTATTTATTTTTGTCCACACTAATGGCTTTTACTGAGTCAACTCAATTCAATGTGACAAACAACTACTATGTGCAAAGCTCTGAGGGAGGCCTGGAAGGGTTGACAAAGAACCTGCCATCAAGGAACTTAATATCCTCGTCCACTTTAACAGCAGCTATTCCAAAAGTTCAAAGCCTCCCTTTGTTTGGACAAGGGTCTAACCTGTTGTCCATTGTCCAACACTGCTAGCTGGAAACAGCATACAACAAAGTGGTTATATGCTGGGGAAGTGGTTAAACACGGGGGCTATAAGTGGGGGACTTTCTGTTCTTCCATCCATTCACTCATCAGCAGAATACCTGCTACTGAGGGCCCCATGCAGGTGACCAATGACAAGCACGTAGAGTTCCTGCCCTCAAGGCCTTACCACCTGGAGATATATTCAGTTCTGAACTTCCTGGGTCTCCTGATGTCTGAGAGAGTATTTGGGCTACTGTATTAAAAAAAAAAATGTGGTCTAGGAGATTTTGTTTGTTAGGGCAACACTAATTCAGCAACACTTAATATTCCTAAAGGTTCAGTATAATGCATAAATAGGAATCTTTCAAATATGTATGGTATCTTTTAGACAAATCATTCCTTCATGCAGGGAGAAGTCATTTATGGGATAAATACACAGAACACAAATAGGATAACTGAGCAGCTTTAATTCTACACATAGCTCAGATGGAGGGTTCCCACTTTTTTCCAAAGGTAGGTGGTGGATGATGCAACGTGATTTATTAATAAAGTCTGTTGCCTGAAAGTAGGTAGCAGAAAGATTTCCATCACTTACAATGAAGAAACATGAAATCTCGAATTCCTACAAAACTAAGGAGGAATTTTAAATGCCGCAGCAAATTAGCATCAAGAAAAAAAAGGCTTATATAGAGAAATATTTGATTAGAAAAGCAGAACTTATAGAAGTAGAAGGCATTCTCTTGCATGGGAGACAGTATTTAGAGTTCTAATTTATTTGTGTGAGAAAGGTATCTTTTTTCTTTTTAATATTGGTAGGAAAAAAGATAGACCATAAGGCTGGTAAATAATTCAGTTCAAAGCATCTCTTAGGTTCTAATAGTTTAGTTTTTTTCACCATGTCTTCACCTTTAAAAAGGAAATCACATATGAAAATTAAAAAGTCCCTGTGTTTATATGTTTACATTGTTAATGTAATACACACATTATTGCCATAATACTTACATTATTAATATCACTTGTAGGGGGTAGTTTTGCAAATCAGTATATCTTCTCATTGATTTTACGGTAAAACATCATCGAAATGATATCTGCTGCTTGCTTAGCTGCGGACTAAAATAAAGTCGTAATTCCAGTCTGCAAAGACCTTGCAGGTTAAGCCTTACATAGCAGGATAGACAAATTGAATCTTAAAAGATTTAATCTTCACTGCCTTCTTCTTTTTGTAGTGATTCTTTTCCAAAAGCTAATGGAAAGATTTGGAGCTTGAATTGTTTTATGTTGTATATTTGTCTTTGCTTTTATAAATTTAATAGTCTGTGAGTTCATCCTCAAACACTAAACCACTACATAGTAGAGATGAAATCTGATTTGAACAATTCAGCTTTGCATTGCCAATGATGTTATTCGAGAGCAACAGGAAGAATTTCTCTAAATGGTTGTATAAATCTCACAAATGTGAAGCTGGTGCTCCGATTTATAGTCCACGTAATGGGAAGCCTTGTTTGAGTGAAGGAGCTGTTGTGATGCTGGGTTGATATTAGATCATTGACACTTAACCCAGTGACTCTTTAGCCTAAAGGAGCTCCTTGATGGAAATGCACTTGGTGTTTTCAGCTTACTTTGCTTCTGACCCAAATTCATATCACCACCGAGTCCATAATTAGATAAGAAACAAGCAAATTCACAGGAAACACAGGGATGACAGAAAAAAGCACAAGAAAGAACTGCAGAGACCATCATTTAAGGAAACAAAATTCCTATTAGTAGTGAAAAGATACTCTAGTTGTTCACCCTGGCCTCCCTGCTCAGCTGGGCGCCCAGCGATATGGTACCTAGAACAGTGTGTCTAGGCCCCTTGCCTGATAATTCCTGTTTCCAACTGGTGTATATGGTCAGTTTCACAAACCGGACTTCCTGGGGATATGCCAATGCTAAGACCCTGGATTTGTGTTGTTCATAATTGTTGCCCTTCTTACAAGCACGTGACAGCAGATTTTCACAATCTTTTATTGGTTCTACTCCCCTCAAAGATGCTCTAGAACTTAACTTCTCAAACTTTACTGGGCATACAAATCACCTGGTGATCTTGTGAGGTGCTCGTTCTGGTTTAGCAGAACGGGTCAGTATTTCTAACAAGGTCTGGGTGAGTGTGTATGACTAACCAGCTCCTGGGTGATGTTGACCCAGCTGGTCGGTGGACCGTGCTGGCATTTCAGGGCTTGACTGGAAGTTCTTAAAGTGTGGGCCCCGTACCAGCAGCATCAGAATTACCTGGTAGTTTGTGAGAAATACTGATTCTCCTCCTCTATCCTTGACCTACAGAATCAGGGACTCTGGGGGCAGGGATCCTGTGTTTTAACAAATTCTTCCAGGTGATTCAGATGCATCCAGAAGTTTGAGAACCAGTGCTCTAAACCAATGGTTTTGAACCATACCTGTATATCATAGTGAGCTGGAGCCAAAAAAAAATATCAAGGCTTGGGCCTTATTCCAGGTTAGGAACATAAGACAGCATTATCATCATCATCATCATCATCATCATCATCTCCATCGTACAAACGAGGAAAAGAAGGGGCAGTAAAGTACTCATTCAGCCTTGCAGTTAATGAGTGGTGGGGCTTGGAATGAATTTAAGACTTGTCATCCCAGAATTCTTGTTCTTTCAGCTCCCTTACTCTGACTGCTGAGGGCATTTACAGGATGGAATCCAAAAGCAGAGACTGGTATCGTTTGTACTGTTCTGCCTACTGTCTGGGCAGAAAAGCCCATCAATCTAGCTTCTTTCAGAAGAACTCTATTCTGTGAGGTCCTTTACATTGCTTGGCATTTCTCCCAATCAGTCACCAAGTATACACTTAATTTCTTTTTAAAAGCCACCTGGTTTTGTTTTTTGTTCGTGCGTATGCCTTTTTGTTAAGTGGGTAAGGGATGTGTAATCTATCTCATGCATAATTTGTTTAAGAGAAGTCATTAGAAATGCACTGAAGTTTAATATGCTGTATATGTTCCCGCTAGAGTTCTTTTCCCCATGTAAATGATTTTGAAAGTTTTAAAAATAGTTTTTAATGTTTTATTGCGTGCCATTGTTGCAATACCTCATTTTAAAGCTCTAAAATTAACATGTCTTTCCTATCAATTTTATCTTCTATTTGCCTGTTATTGATTTTTTTTTTTACCCTCCCCGTGTCTAATGGAAGCAGAGCTAATGGGTCTTTGCTTTGTTTATTCCTTTGCTTAGGCAGCAGCATTGTTTTGATGTGGTCAGCATAGCTCTAGGAATAGGGCTTTAAGCTGCAGTGAAAGTTTACCAACACACTCCATTTTACTTGTGTAGATGCTAAAAGAATCCTCACTGTTGCCCCTCTTACCCTGTCACTGTTCCTTTTTGTTTCATTTAGTTGTGTTTTGGTGAGGCAGTCTCGTTTTCCTTCAAGGATATCCTTGTGAGTGATCATCACAAAAGATATATAACCTCCTAGAGTGACTAGGAAGATCAAACTAACTGCCACCAGAGAGTGGCTTCCCCCTGATTCATGAGGCAATCACGACTTCTTACTAATCTGCTACCACCAGCACTGGCTCAGGGAGAATCCTTGAGGGGGGTGGAGTGGCAGGATGTTGATTGCCATATATTATCTTCCAACCCACAAATAGTACAGAACAAGCGCACCTTTCATTTATTCCTTAATACAAGTAATATGTATTTATTGAGGTTTCTTTTTGAGGGGTAGGGAAATGCCAAGTTCAAAAATGTGAACTTTGTCCAAATCATCAGCAGAGGATTTTGTCTTTTGTCAAATTTCAATTATCTGTGATAATAAGCATCAAATAAAGAATTAAGGAAAAGTAGATATGTAGAATAAAAGGCAAAAAGGAGTGGACCTTCCCCTGACAAATGAACTACATTATCATTTGTTATGGAGTTCAACTATCTAGTCTAGTATGGATGAATTAAACCTTAAGATAATCACGAAATTTTACATATTCAATACTTTTTACCTCTTTGCCCACCAGATCTTTTTACCAGACACACTGGCAAAGCAGCAGATCTGGCCTCTGACGCAAATGTTAATAAGCAGTGGAACTGCCCAAAGGCAGGAAGCAGGAGAGAAGAAAGGGGCCTTGATAAGCCACTAGTGGATAATCATTCTCTAGATAATTAAACGCTGACGCTACGCAAGGGATACAACTCAAAATACTGATAGGACAAAAAATATATCTTTTCACTTGTGGTATTCTCTTCTGAACTTTCCAGAAATTTCGCTTGTGGCTTTCTGTTCTGAACGTTCCAGAAATGGTCAGTATGAGACCCTTTTATCAAGTGCTTTGTGACTAACGAGCACCAGCGTCTAGCTGTTCTTACACGCCTGAGCCAGTAGGGGCGCCCGCGGCCCAGAGCAGGGGAGTGAACTTGGACTTCCATCTCTCTCCCTGATTTGTTGCGCAGCTTTAAACAAGTCACCTTATCACCAGCTCTCCATTTTCTTATCTGTTTAGGCAGGATTATGTCGGCTGCTCACCCAACAAATATATTTTAAAGATTAATGGAAGAGTGCTTGCGTAGTAACTTGGAATTCCTTGTGTCAAAGCGTTACACCCTTCCTGTTGTACCACTAAAATTAATAAATATTGAACATATATTTATGTAAACACAGAACACCACAAACCCAAAGGCTGTATTTTAAAAACCTAAGCATTTGGTTTCAATAGAAGTAAGGAACAGGGAAGGTTAAGCATAGCTTCTGGCCAGTCTTTTCCCTCAGAAGTCTATTGCTTGTGCAACGTATCTTGAGGATTTTTCCCAAAGAAGTTGATTAGACGTTTAAAATGTTCCTTGTACTCCTTTTCCTCCATCCAACCCATCACCCTTGCTCCCGGCTGTTCAGAAATGAGAGGAGCTGCCTTTGCCCATCAACTGTTTTAGGTCTGTGGGCAGCTACTCTTTTTTTTTTTTTTTTTTAACTAAGAACATTTAAGAAAATTGAGGTATAGTTGATTTTCAATATTATAGTAGTTTCAGGTGTACAACATAATGGCAGCTACTCTTTTGTGTGATTTCCGTAATCAATGATGAGGGAGGACAGTGACCTTAATTTGGTTCCTGAAGATCTATAAGGAATTAAATACAGTAAATAAAAGGCTAAGAGAAATATTATTAAATGGTTGTGATCATGAATGACTAGTGTGTATTAAGGCTAAAAAATAATTTAACTCTGCTGGTGGCTTTTCAAAATTCTTTAAATATAAGATATACAACTACTCATCATATTACAAGTTAGTAAGTATATATATGGGGCCTACGTAATGTTAGCAACATTACTGGGTGCTGGATAAGATGCAAAATGGATAAAAGGCATATCTTCAGAAGGAATATAGTCTCATTGAATAGATGAAACTACATGAAATTTAGAAAATTCTAAAATTAATGCACTGATTTTTTTTTTTAGTAATTGAAATCTCAACTAAAAACCCTGGAAAAGGAGACTTAAAGTCAAAAGATATATAATGGGTAAATCTTTGCTAATTAATGCTTGCCTTCTCACACTTAAAGTATTTTTAAGCCAGATTTATGCCAAATGTTGTAACATTTGGCATAAATCTGGCTTAAATTTGTAATTTATGCCAAGCCTCACTAATTAGACATACATACTGAAAATCAGACCGTATTAGCACTAAGCTGCAGCTAGCACAGAAAGAGAATGGGACATGTACTTTAAAATTCTTCATAATTTGGGGCTTCCCTGGTGGCGCAGTGCTTGAGAGTCCGCCTGCCGATGCAGGA
>NW_006797240.1:306225-332116 GCF_000442215.2 Lipotes vexillifer | reverse complement strand
AAAAAAAAAAAAAAAAAAAAAAAAAAAAAAAAAAAAAAATTCTTCATAATTTGAAAGAGTCTTTTAGCTCAGGAAATGAGACTGTAACATCTGGTTAAAGCTAAAAGAGAATTTTAATTGTTCAAGCTGGACAATAGCCAAAACCCTGGAGTTAGCACACCTGGATAATATCCATATAATGTTTCTAGAGAAATATATTCTGGTAAGGAAGCAAATAATGAAATTTTTAAAGATTAATGAGGGGAATGAAGAAATTTTGTGAAAAAAATCTATAGAATGATGTTGTATAATAATCATGTTTGAAGCTTTAGAAGACAAACCAGGTTATGCACAGAAAATAAGAAGCACCATGAAATTTGTGTTGTTGTTGTCATTTTCTTTAAATGTCTTTAAAGTACTGTTTTTACAAACAGACTAAGGAGGTTTAATACTTCAGTTTTCTTCACATATGACATATAGTTGCCATTTAGTGAGGTAGATTTAGGTTTACCTTTCATTTCTATTTTGATAAATATTTCAATTCCCCTAAAATCCAGTGAGAGTGCATTAAGTCTGAGTGCGTCACAGTTAGTGAAGACAGAAGAGAAAAGAGGAAATTTCAAGCTTTAGATTAGAAGCAGGAAAAATGAAAATCCTTAGAAAATGTGTTTAGTAACCCTTTGGTACTCTTGTTGCTCAGCCAGCCCAAAAAGAAAAAAAAAAAAGGACAACATATTTAAAAATAAGTTACTGAGTGATTGAGTTAAAAATGACAACTTTCACAGTACAATGACTTCACAAATGGATTTCATACTGTTGTATGGTATTAAGTGGTGCAACATTGCTAATGGTATGGAGATTATGTGTAGAAGTTGTTTTAAAACTTATTGATAAGACCGTCTCTGGTTCTGTTGCCTGATTCTCATCACTATGTACAATGATCAGTTCAAACTGAATGCCTTGGCTTCAGATTGGAAATCTGGGGACAGAACCAAAATTTTAGCATACAGCTGTGAATTATAAAGGAAGACTGATACTAGGAACTGTAAACCAAACACCACAGTTGCCCCCACTGAAATGATAATGTTAACTAAGAGAGGTGTGACACAGCCCTAATTATAGGCACTAACTTGCCCATTAGTATAGGATGCCCAAGCAGTAGAGTTATTGATGCAATACAGATTGGGTTTTAGAGAACTAGTATGAAACTTGAGATTTCTAAATATAAGTTAAAAGCAATGTCTTATGGGTCAGGTAATTCTAGGTACTAGATATAATCAGTTCAAAAGTACTAGATATAATCAATTTAATCTCAACTAAAATATTGGAATAAATATAAAGAGGAAAATTACTAATCAACCTCTAGATAATAGCAGAATGATAAGCCATAAGCATTTAAAAAAGAATAAATAATGATAAGAAAATCTGATTACTTTTTTGACAGAATTCTGTGAGATTAAGTCAATGAAACTGCTATATTATACTTTGATTTTGGTTTTACAGATCATGAAATTATATTTGCAAATTTTATGCAGTTACTAAGAGATTAATGTTGTCATGTTCTATAGACTTAGGACAAAGAAAATCCTGATTAACACCACTGGTGAAAAAATGTATAAAGAGATTCCAAGGTCATGAATGCTGTGTCTAGAAGAGCTGAATAGTTTCATTCTCTCTTTCTTATTTTTTTTAATTCTCTTTTTATACCCACATTTCTCACCTTTTTTTGGATGCACAGATCCTGTAAATGCTTGTGGTTGGTCACAAGGATGAGCCAGAGAAGACAGCACACCTACTGACAAAGGTTTATATGGTATCATCGTTATATCATTCATTCTTTTCAACGAGTAACTTTTTGAGCACTTACCATATTGCCCAGATACTGTTTGAAGTACATGGGCTATATCAGTGAACAAAGCAGATGAAATCCTTTCCCTGGTGGAGTTTATGTTATGGTGGCTAAAGGCCAAAAATAAACAAGATAAATATGCAAATTATGTAGTGTGTTAGAAGGTGGTGTTAGAAGGTGATCCATGCTATAGAAAAAAAAGTAGAACAGTGTATTGGCTTTGTTGGGGAGGAGTGCAGTTTTAAGTAGAGTGGTCATGGTATTTCCAACTGGGAAGAAGATCTTTGAACAAGGACTTGATGCCATGAGTGGATTAGCCACATGAGGGAGAAAAGTGTTCCAGGTAGGGGAACAGATAACACAGAGGACCTAAGGCCAGAATGTGAATCTGGGTGAGGCCAGAGAGTTAACAAGGGGCCCAATCATGTTGCTTTTTTGGCCGTTGTTAGCACATTAACATTTACTCTGAGTGACGGGGAGTCATTGGATAAATTTAAATAGAGGAGTGAAATGATCTGACTTATTATTTGACTACATCATTTGGGCAACTGCTGAAAATAGACTCTAAGTGGACAAAGATAGGAGCAGCATGACCTCTAGGAGGCTTTTATTCCTATACGGGGTTAACTTCATAGAATATAATTATTTTAGGAATTGCAGCTTTGAATTTTATAGCCTAAATTCCATGAATACAAATATTTTTATATCAATATATATTTAAAAGGAAATTATTTCCAGGAGTCATCTAGTGAAACAATATTTGATCCTCAAAATTTCAAGACCATAAATCAAATACATAATTTAATTAGTGTAATGATTTATGTGTGCAATATTTTACAGCTTTCCATATTCCTTCACAAGGCAGGAACTTATTTAAACCATGTAAAGACCCTGTGAGGTTGGAGAGATGATTATCCTCATCTCACCTAAGGTAAAGATACTTTATCAAACTAGTTAGTGGCAGGACCAGGATGGGAATCCAAGTGTTCTTACTCCAAGCCCAAAACTCTTTCCACTCTATCATTTTGCTTCAGACAAGTCTGAAATGTGTTATAATAGGACATGACCTACATTAAAATTACTGTTAATGACTTTCAAATGAAGGAAATTTTCAGAAGGTATTAAATTGGAGGGGAAGAAGTAGTGTACAGGCAATTAATGAGAAAGAAATAGTAAAAATCAATCCTGATGACTTTGGTACTTTATTTCCTGACCTCTTACTTTCACTTAAAAGTCATTTATTCAACTACTACTAGAAATTGGAGCTCACTCAAGGTCAAAATTTGGCTACCAGCCAAAGCTAACTTTCTGTCAAAATTATCTTTAAAAGAGATTAGGCTGAAGGTGTCTTCTAGGTCAAATATGAAGGTATTGCAAAAACCTTGGGTCAAACACACCTCTTAAAAAATTAAATGATTTGAGATTGTCAAAAATTAGTAAGATCTGTGGAACACCATTTAAGAAGTTATACTACCATAGATCATGATGCTCACCAGGTTTTTAAGCTTTAAAACTTGCTCCAAATCAAGTTGAAAAAGAGTCCAGTTGTTACTTTAAATTTCATTACAGCAGCCGTCCTTTCTCTACCCTATTTGCATCTCAAAACCTCTGAGCAACCCCTCCTATACTTGCTGAACACAAGATATTTCATGATATATGATTTCAAACTCCTTAACAGTTTGACCTTGAGTAGAGGTTTGAACTTTGCCCTACATCTCAGGGATTCCACCACCATCATGCAACACTGACCAGTCTTAGAGACCACACTTTCCAGGTTGACCAGTAGGCCCACTTGGATGGGTCCCACTGTGATTCCAGAGAATTCATTGTTTCTCCATGTTTCCTCTACTTGAGAAGGAAGAGCAGTGTGAGGAACAAAGTTAGAACAGCTGGGATACTAAAATAGCAGAGTCTCTCTGTAAATAAAATGGACTAATCAACCTAGATTGAGTGTAAAATAATTTTTATATAGCTCCTGCGATCTGTCTGGCACTGGGTTGGATGCTTTCACGTTTATTATTTTGTTTATTTTCCTTCAATCCTGTGAAGGGAATGTAAAATATATTTATATTTTATTGATATATAAATTGAGTCTCAGAGAATTTAAGTAACTTCTCTATGAAAAAATATTCCCACTAAAGATTGTTTGACTCCAAATCTCACAGAGCAGATTTTTTTGCCATACTGATGCAAAGTTAATCTAATCCCAGATCTTATACATAATCCTCTGAGCCCCACTTGCTATTATATCTTTCACACTGAATAGAGATGTGAATGCCTTTGGGTGCCTGGAGATGCCATGTCCACACATATTGTAGTTATAGATTAAATTCATTCACTCATTGAGCAAATGTCTATTGGATTGAGGACAGCTCAGTCAATATAAATTGTGGTGAAACCTGAAGTTCATTAGCTGAGATAGATGTATATCCCAGAGCCAAGTGTTATTCAATGACACCTACTTTATACAAGTGTTCTTTGTACAAAACCCAAGACTCCACTTGCCATGAAGAGTGATGATATAGCTAAAAGTCAGAATCCAAGTTCGGAGAAACTCTTTTTTCAGTTTCTAGTTTGGTTAAATATAATTAATAAAATGCCATATTATTAAAACAGAAATAAAGCCATAAGAGAAAGTAAAAAGATTATGATATATTCATCCAAGTAAAATATTGATGACTTCTGAAAGGAACATTGACAGACTATGGGTAAAATCTGATTAGAAAATTAATGTCAGATACATTAGCCAGAGATGATCTCTCCATACTGATTTAAATTACATCACTCAAAAGAAGGGCTCCTCCTAAGTGTGAGTGTTGTTTCAGCCATACCGACCTGGATTCAGAGCAATACCTGACATTTGGCTTTGTCCCCCTCCTCATTGCCCTGGGGAACCTATTTGTCTTTCCCCAAAGTCCAAAAGGTTGTTTCCTCAAGATCATTATAGTTTCTTAATTTAATTAACTTAATTTTTCCCCACTAATTAAAATCATATACCCTAATATGTGTCGTTTACGTTATTTTGGAAATACACTATCACTTCTTGACATCAGTCACTAAGACGTATCTAGCAGTCAGTAAGACTCTACCTTGTAGAAGTTACACAAAGTGAATTTACGGGAGATATTACAAGATAAAACCTTCCCAATTTCATTTTCCCCTATTTTACTTAATTTTGGGGGTTAATTTCATGAAGGAAAGAAATTACACTTGCCCACAAATTGTCAGATGGATGTAGCCTTTCTTAGGTTTGCATGTTAAAATTTGAAAGCATAATGAGAAAAAAATTGAGATGGGACCAAATGATCTTATGCCTCTCTCCCTCCCTTGTCTCCCCTTCCTCTGTTCTTTTTCTTCCCATTCATCTCCCTCTGCTTTGTTCTATTTATTAACCTCCTACATGAAAAAGGCAATAATGAGAATAGATAAGGTAGAATAAATAGGTATGGCCCCCTAACACCACAATTTAAAAAAGACATCAACACTGATAAATAGATATGTGGTGATACACATGGGTACCCAGCAATGGTCTGAAACAACTGTGCACTATTTCATGAGAAATACGCACTGCTCGTGAGTCTAAATCGAGGTGTTTTAACTAAATACAATCCAGTGTTTATCATTGTTATTTCCATTCATTTCCTTTGCATAACAAATTACATCCTTTGTTATTCAATTATTCAAACTACTCTGAGAACCAATTTCTACATATGTGAAATATTGGCATTGGACAGGTGGTATCTAAAGTTTTTTTCAAGGACCTACTGTATAGCACAGGCAACTATACTAAATATTTTGTAACAACCTATAAGCGAAAAGAATCTGAAAAATAATATATAGAATATATATATGTATACATATATGTATAACTGAATCACTTTGCTGTACACCTGAAACTAACACAACATTGTAAATCAACTATACTTCAATTAAAAAAAATAAAGTTCTTTTCAGATCTAAAATACTGTGACAATGAAACATCTCATGAAACATCTGGTGTCCATACATGCTGCTTTTTTTTCCGCACTATGCATCCATGTTTCTACTCTCATAAGAATTACCTTTACCCCCAAATCTTAGGGTGTTTTTCAATTCCTGTTTCCTTGGGAATGACAAGGCATGGAATCTCCCAGCTTTAGGTCTTCCAAATTTCAGAGAAGATACACAGAATGCCTAATTCCTGGTCATATTTAATAATATAGAGCCTGAACTCTACTATTAGAGAATCACTGCCACATTTCTCCTCACTGAAGATCATTCACGGAGAGGTGTGAATTTGGCTTAAAAGATAGGGCAACTTGATCTGACTTTAGCTCCAGGATGGTTTAGGGGCATCTTGCATTTACCCAGTGGGGAAATAGAACAAAGAAACAAGTTTACAACTGAGGAAGAGCAGGATGCCTCACAAGAGATATATGAGAGACAGAGTTGTATTTAGTTTTCCTTCTATACTATAATATGTTTGATAAATCCTTTAAACTTTTAAGCAAATAACGTATAGCGTGGATGATAAAAATCTAACCTTGCCTGTTTCAGCAAAGATTCAAGATACTTTACAAAGATTTCAGATTCAGCAAAACACAAAAGACATTTCAATAAGCATTTTCTCTTAATTGTTAAGCACATGTACCCACAAAATTACATTTATTTTTTGATCATTTAGGCTAATTTATCAAAATTCACTAATGGGACAACTTTAAAATCTAAGAAGCCTGTGAGTTCATTTTCCCAATACAAATAAAATATTTTCACTTTGAAACTGGAACACGATATTTTCCCAAGAAATTAATTCTACATTTAGAAGGTTCTGCAGAAAACGAACTATGGTTTTAATAAGGGTCCTGAAATTCACTGACATGTGAATGTTCCCATATTAGAGTACAGCTTACATTCATTAGGTGTGTGACTGAATTTCCTGTTTAATTTTAGGTTAATGAAATAAATACTTTAATATAGCTCTCTATTTTTTTCTAATCCTGGTATTTTATGAATGAACAGGGCAGCAATCCAAGTTCTGGGCCTCTCACACAGGGTCAGAAGGCTGCAGAATTACTTAGCAGACTGTTCATCCCACTTTGAGGACAAAGGATGTTGCACAAAATATTTTGGTAATAACAGAAATACAATGAAGAAGTCTTGTAAGACAAACCAGGGTTTTCTCTGCTGAAGGGACGATTCACCGTAAAACCCAAGAGGAGGCTATCAAATGGGTGCAGTGATCTCTTTTGGGGACTTGAGAATGAGTGACCTCCCTAAGTTATGAGGACAAAGTGAAATGACACTTTTGCAGTTTCCAACAGCTCAGAAGACTCCACTTTGACATTTCATTTTACCTTGGCCAACAACTGCAATGAAAAATAGCCCAGACACATTATAGGATATGCCCTTATGCATGATATTTTGTATCAGATATATCAGTCACATTGCAAAGGACTTAGATCAACTTAAAAAAAATAAAACCCAATAGAATGATTACAGCCGCGGCCTAGAATGACAAGTATTATCAACAAAAATTAATCAGGCGCATCTTTTAGTGAACTCAATTAATAATGTGCAACAACAGGGTCTCTTTTCTTAAGATGAAAATTAATTAGTGGAGGGAAGGTCACTTGGAGATGCTGACATCACTCATCAGAATGCTCTGGCAGCTCTAATTATTTGTCTTCCAGGCTTGGGTGATCAGAAATTATTGCAATACCTGAGCAACATTTTGAAAAAGCTTTGTGCATGGCTCTTTTAATTAGACCTGGTATTTGATTAATGCAGTGGAAGCGTTTAGATCAGCCTCTTATCATTGAGTGACTTAGAAGTTTTAGGGAATTATACTGTGTGAGACAGGGTCACTGAAAAGGTTTGGAATCTATATATTTTTATTATTAACAGAGTTATAATGTTAAATTAGATTTATCTTTCTCTTTTATGCACTCCGTTTGTTGCCAAGCCAGATGAGGTATGGGATAGAATTTTATGAATTCATATTTCAAGAATTTTTTTTCTTCTTTGCCTCTCAACTAAAATAACCATGCTTGGAGTTTTAGAATTGAACAACTTAATTTGAAAATCTTTAAGGACTTCACCTTAAATGAAGTAGGATGTAGGACAGCATCTCAAAAGATGAATATAATCATATGTCAAAATTCAACGTTAAGAAAATTCAGTTAATGTCTTTTGTATATAGATGTTGCAGGATCATAATGTGAATATAGAGACAAACTATCTTGGGAAAATAGACGAGGAAAAAATATCGTAACATAGTCAGTGTTGATATGAATGTACTTATTTCATGAGTTGAATAATTGCATTTCTAAATTTTGGAGGTTTAAAAAATACGTGATAAAACTTGCCTATATTTTTTTAAATAAATGTATTTATTTATTTTTGGCTGTGTTGGGTCTTCGTTTCTGTGCGAGGGCTTTCTCCAGTTGCGGCGAGCAGACGCCACTCTTCATCACGGTGCGCGGGCCTGTCACTGTCACGGCCTCTCCCGTTGTGGAGCACAGGCTCCAGACGCGCAGGCTCAGTAGTTGTGGCTCACGGGCTTAGTTGCTCCGCGGCATGTGGGATCTTCCCAGACCAGGGCTCGAACCCGTGTCCCCTGCATTGGCAGGCAGATTCTTAACCACTGCGCCACCAGGGAAGCCCGAACTTGTCTATATTAACTATGTAATTGTTTAATATTTTGGGGGGTTTAATGCAATTTACATGGTATTCATAACAATGGTAACTTTAAGCTGATGTTCACATGGTGTATTAAATGTCAGCTATGGTTTTGGCTACAGGTTTCTTCAAAGACCACAGGATGAAGTGGAATTAGGGTAAATTTTATAATAACATTTTTATCTGTAGGGGGACATATTCGAATCTTTAAAACTACATAGTAGCAAATGTTCACAAGGGGCTGGCAGGGGCATACTTGCTGGGCAAAGGAGGAATAAGTAGCTAATAGACCCAAATTTGGGTCTTTCAATCTTGCTGCCCACTTACTCACTGACCTAATAGTTTGGGTGTATATACATGCACATCTATTTTCAAGAATATAGCTTGTTTTATGGACTATTTTTGATCCAATTAGAGAAGCAGCATGGGGTAGTAAAAGGCACTTGGCTTTAGATCAAAGAAACCTGGGGTGAAATCTTGACTTTGCTGTTTAACATCTGTGTGATCATGGGTGAGTTGCTCAATCTCTCTGGAAATCAGTGACTTCACCTGTAAATGGAGAACATAGCCCTAATCTCATGGGCAGTTAGGAAAATTAAATGAGATAATGTATTTGGAAATGCTTACTATAGTGATCAAAATATTGCAGGAGTTCAATACGTGTTAATTCCATTCACAATCTTGGGCACTGACATTTTGATGTCTTTCAGTTATTTGTAAAAGGGTCTACCTGGTTTACATGATTTTCAGTTTAATAGATCAACCTGATGGGCTCTATTTAAAAACAGTAAATATACCCTTAAAATCAACAACTTGAGGATATTTATATACCTTAAATATATAGCTTATATAATCCAGTTAATGATCTATACTGGAATTGTCTGGGTTGTAGAAATAATGAAAAATAAAGTAACTTGTCCTATACTCACTGGTAAAACATTTTGGATACTTATTTCTACTGATGAATTATGCACGCAAAGGCCAAATGAGGCACACTGATTTATTTTCCCTCTTTTATGCCTTGATTTTCAGGCTATGTGCAAAGCAGCGTGTATTTTGTTCTGTCCTCACTCCCACTGACTATGTAATGCTCCTGGGGCTCTTCAAGTGGAGGAGACATGCAGCTCTGCTCACGGATGGCAGGTTGGCCTGTAAAGCCAAGGTAGTGAGCGGGCATTTGGGAGAAAACATTTTAAAATTAGTGTCAGATGTGGAATTGTTATGCGGAAGTACAACATCTCCACTCAGTTGTCAATTCCATTCACACCTCTATTATACCTCTCAAAACCCCACCATTTAAAAATCTATGAAAACACGTCTTAAAAACTTCAAATTACAGCTACTGTGTAGACATGTAAAATATTGACCCTAGATAACTTTAAAAAAATCTAACAAATATTAATATAGCATTTACTATGTTCCAGGCATTATTCTAGGTCCTTAATGAGAAAGAAAACCCAAAATTAGGACCAGCATGCTGTTTCCAGAAGACAACAGACAGCAATAAACAAGAAAAAAAAAGCCTTAAAAACATGTTTGACAACCTTACAGACCAATCGGTATTATGCTGTGTCACCTGCCCCCCAATGATGAGAAACGTCAAATCATTAGTTGTCATCGAGAGGAAGGTTTTCTGTTGTCACCGCCATTCAGATTTTCTGGTTAGCGGACCACTTTCACTGGGAAAAGGTGATGTGTTATTGGCTGACTCCAGCCAATGCTGATGCTCTTGTGTACATTTGCAGAGTCCCCAGATATATGGGGACTCTCTCTAGCATCTTTCTTCTTCTGTTCCCACTCACTTCCAGATCTACCGGATGGGCTGTGCTCTGCTCCGCTGTGCCCATAGCACAAGGTGGAGAAGCCAGGGCCACAAGACTTGGAGTCTGGAGAAGTGGCTTAATGTCCTGCTCCTATCACTAATCCACATCTTTAAGCTCTTTAAGGTCATATTTAGCTCTGTAATACTAGGGATATGTGTCTATTAGGTTGGGAGTTTATCAACATCAGCAACTATGTCTAATTCATGTTTGCACCTCTAGTGATAAAGGAAGAAGGGTGGGAGATAAAATTTCCCACCCGGGGCAAAGCTTCCTTCTAACTTTCCTCACCCTGCTTACTTGATGTAGCTCTAACTTCCTATTCAAAGGGCAGATAGTTCCCTGTATTATGACAACCAGTACATTTTATTGCTGGAGAAATTAATACAAACAAATCACCAGCCTATGGTACCATAACCAACACCCTATTTCAATGCAGATTGAAACTTCTTTTCAACCTTCTTTTAAGTAATTTTCCAAAAATACAACCACCAGTTCTTAAAAGTGGGGAACATATTTTGTTAGCTAGCATTTCAGTCATTTTATTATAGGAATCACTTCAGATCCTTGCCAATCTATGAAATTTGATTAGCTCCTGAGAGTATGAATTGAAGGTTCTTACTAAACATTGTCAAAGGTAGAAAAGTTGGAAAAGTATTGCATATAAAAGAAGCAAAATATCACTGAAAAGATAATGCACTTATAAGGCTCTAAAGTGAGAATTTTCAGAGTAGTGTTTTAGGGACATTCATGTCGATTGGTTATTCAATGCTGCAAACCCTGGCTGGCTATGGGAATTTAGACAAGCTGCTTCACCCCCAGTGTCAGGTACCTTATTTATAAACTGAGCATGTGCAGAGAAGAGCTACCTGGGCTCTGCAACTTGTTGTTCAAGATCCTAAAAATGGTACTCAAGTAACCTGGAGGGTTGCAAAAATCACAAGTCTTCTCCTAAGAGAAAGACTCTTACATCCAAACTGCAAAGTGAGCTGAGATTTCCTACAGCATCTATTTGTCCACTGCAGGTAAATTGTAAGATCATTCAAAATTCAGTGATGACTTAAAAATATCCTACTTTATTTACAAGTGAGTCATCCTTTCCTCCATTCCCTCTAATTGTGTGAATGACAATTAGAAAGAATTTCCCCTAGGATTATTTATCAAACAGATCTACATTTATCCACCTAAATTGCCTGCAAGTTTTAAATACATTATTTAATGCTGGGTAGACTTGAAGTATTTTCAGATTTGAAGTAAAGTATGGTACTTTTGAAAAGATTCTATTATCAATTGCTGGAATTTGTATTAATTTATAGCATTTGAAGCAAATTATAATAAACAAGCCCTTTACTTCTTAGCATCATACATCTTATTGTCTCCATGACCTGGTGAGTAACTGATTAAATTAGCAAAACCTTTCTCTGCATTGAGACATGGGGAGTTATTGGCAATAGTATATATCATTTCTTAACAAATTCCTCTGTGATTTTTCTTAAGCCTGTTCACCTGATTCTATTCAATCAATAGAAAATGTTTGTAAGAAAAATATTGCTAGTAAATCCTTATTCTTTCTCGGGACACATCAGAAGTCTTTAACTTGTCAGAAGTCTTTCCGTGTATACACAATAAGACATTTCTGTTTGACAAATATAAGGATGCCCAAGTTGTTTTGTCAAATGCATCACCTCAAGCTATATAGCTAACGATACACATTTGATCACCTTGCCAACTGTTTTAAATAGAGAAACAAAGGAAACTACACATGTGTATTAAAACTGATTAGCATTGTACCCTAAAGCAATTAAATAAATATTAGAAGAAACTCCCACAGCCCTTTGTTTTGCTATATGGGGCTCAGCTGTGCTCTTTCTAACCCTAACTACATCACTTCAAATTACCAGTAAATTAACAGAGGAACACTTTCAACCTCAGAGAAGATTTGATCCAAATAGTCTTTAAATGCCATTTCTGTTCCTATTAACCTAAAGATCGGCATAGCAGATATTTTCTTGATGTTGCCCAGCAGTCTAGGGCATTAACGGCAAAGTTGTGACAGCACTTTTCATGATGATTTATGATTCCGTGTTTAACTTGATTATGCCGATGCTGACTCTGAATACTATTTCAATTAGTGCACAGAAGGTCACATCACAAATATTCCTCTATAATCTATTCCTATTAACACTAATACACAGAGTAACCAAATCTTTTCACCCTTGTTGATTCACATCATCCATAGCCCTAACTGCAGGCTTGTTTACCCGTTTACTGCTTTGGACACTTCCGAAATGGTAATTTTCACTCCTTTGAGTATCATTAATATCTGTACTATGACATGGGGAATAAAGCATCTCTCTGCTGGCATTTGTGCATTAATGATTATCAAAGTCTCAGATTTATTAAACAGGAGGTATGCTTTCTAAAATGCCTGTCTAAAGCATTATTTCATGACCAATTACTAAATAAACATACAAAAGGTTTTTTAGGGAAATGAACCTGGCTTCCGCCTAAAATCAATTTTAGCAACAACTTTCTCTCATTATTGCTCCCTTAACGACTTCAGGGAATTGCTCCTGATAGATGTAACCAATCATAATCCAGTTTCCTTTTTTTGAATAATTTCTACATCTAATCATTGGGGAAAACAGAGAATATTGGGTCATCATGTCTTTCTTTTCTACCTGAAAAGTGCTTAGCAAACAGTCCCTGTGGTACAAAATTAAGACTACAAAGAGGAGTGGAGTTTTACTGAAAAAAAGTTATCAATTTGTCCAAAGGTTAGAGTGAAACCAACTGCTAGAGACAAAATCCACACATCGTTTAAACAATTAGTGAGGAATGTTCAAAGACTTTATGTTCAAAGTGCACACAATTTGTATTTTAAGTCGTATGCGGAGGGAATCTAAACAAAGTTAATTAACAATAAACCAAGAGGGCTTCATGGCAGACATTTAACTGTGCGTGGGGAGGCCGGCATCCAGCGGAGAGCGTGGTTGGAACTGGGAGTGCGGGCGTGGAATGTCACAGCGCTCAGTAGGTCCCCAATAACTGCCTTATTAACAACGATGATGTCAGCCTTGCAATATATTAAAGGGGCCCTGTCCCTGTGGCTTGCTTTTTCTTGTTTTTAGTGACCTGAAAAACATTTTTTATAACAAGGTATTTACAAAAGAAAAAAAAAGCAATAGCATTATTTCACAACCCACTCTCACCAGTTCATTGGCAATCTTGCTTTCAGGAATTCTCCAGCAATCAAACATCATATTCATATTCCTCTCACAGATGATTTTACTGAGTTTTCATGAGATATTCAATAGAAGCTTAGTGCCTTTACTGAGTTTTCATGAGATATTCAATAGAAGCTTAGTGCCTATGGGGGCGGGGGGGGGTGGGTGGGAAACAGCTTTCCTTTTTTGGTGGGAGAGACTGAATTTGCATGATTATGGCAGTTTGTAAAAGTCAAAACAACTGGTAGAATTTATAAAAATAGCAATTGTTGTGGAATTCTTTCTTTTAAAAAAATTTTCTTTTAAATTGAAGTATAGTTGATTTACAATGTTGTGTTAGTTTCTGGTGTACAGCAAAGTGATTCAGTTTTTTATATATATATATATATATATTCTTTTTAATATTCTTTTTCATTATTATTACAAGATATTGAACATAGTTCCCTGAGCTGTACAGTAGGTCTTTGTTATCTATTTTATGTACAGTAGTTTGTATCTGTTAATCCCAAACTCCTAATTTATCCCTCCCCCACCCCCCTTCCCCCTTTGGTAGCCATAAGTTTATTTTCTATGCCTGTGAGTCTGTGTCTGTTTTGTAAATCAGCTCATTTGTATCGTATTTTTGATTCCACATATAAATGATATTATATGATTTTTATCTTACTCTGTCTGACTTCACTTAATATGATAATCTCTGGGTCCATCCATGGCCTTATTTCTTTTCAGTGTTTTTATACAATTCCCCCACACACCCCTTCAGCAAAAGGTAGAGAGCTAGCCAAAACTGATTATGTATCAATCCATCCGTTCGTCCCCATGCACCCACACACTTACTTCTCTGCACAGTTCCTTTCCTACTATCCACCCTTTTCCCTAGACTGGATTGACCTGTCAGGCCCATGTCCCATATTTCAAAGGGATTCATCATCTCCCACTAGTCCTTTCTAGACTATTAACTGACAAATAAGATAGTACTCCACACAGAATCAACATGTGACCCCCATCTGTAGATTTAAAAAGGGAATCTTGGAGAATATAAAAACAAAACTACACTAGTAAAATGATGTAGGTTGGGGTAACAATGTGTGGATGAGGGTGCTGCTAAATAATTCCTGTAACCCAACAGAGCAGTTATCTGTTTCATCTGTAAAGCTTTCCCTGCTCTTTGGGATGCTAGAGACACGAAAACTACAGGCCTAGGAGGATGCAGTCTTGTCTCTGAGAGGTGCATGTCTAGTCTTACATAAAGAGGATTCCCAAAGCTGAAGGGAAAATTGACCCCAACTCATAAATATCCAACTGTCTATTACTTTCGTGTTACAAAGTTAACTCCCCAAACCTAAAAAACTCGGAAGAAATCATCCCTTATGACCTTGTACATAAAGGTACAGTGTACGGTGCCTGGCACATTATAGCTGCTCCAGGAGAATTAGTTTTCTTCCTCCCATCCTCTCTATTGTTTCTTACTCTCCCTCTCTCACTCCCCCTACCCTGGACTCAACTTTCAAAGGTGAAGTGTCCAGAAATGAAAGCCAGTTAGTCTGGAGGTGTGCATTCTCTGATCCCCCTACCGCTCACCCCTTCACCATAGTTTATGTCAAAACAGCTGGAACAAATAATTGGTTGCAAAGTTTTTTGTTTTTTGTTTTTTGTTTTTTTTTTTTTTTTTTTTTTTTTGCGGTACGCGGGCCTCTCACTGTTGTGGCCTCTCCCGCTGCGGAGCACAGGCTCCGGACGCGCAGGCTCAGCGGCCATGGCTCGCGTGCCCAGCCGCTCCGCGGCATGTGGGATCTTCCCAGACCGGGGCACGAACCCGTGTCCCCTGAATCGGCAGGCGGACTCTCAACCACTGCGCCACCAGGAAAGCCCCAAAGACTTTTAAATAAAGGATTCACTTTCCATTCCAGTACTGGAATGCTGATTGAAAACTTATTTAGGAGTAGAAGGAAAAATCCAGAAGCGGGTGGGGGGAAGAATTCCATGCCAGGGTAGCAAAGTGGGAGAGAAAATCATCTCATTTTTCTTCGTTGCCTGAAGACACACTTAAGAGGGCTTAAGTATGGACTGGCAAAGATGAATGAGCCTCCTTATTGTTGCATTAATAGGGTAGTTAGAGTTAAGGATCAGTGAACATTTATTCTTATAATAAAAGCTTTCTTTAGGTTTCCATATAAATGTACTTCTTTGTATAATAGTATCTGTGTAGTAATCATAAGTGATGCTTAGCCTACACGTCTGAGTGATTAGGGAATAGTTATAAATTTTTATATGCATATATCTGAATCTCCATGTGGAGATAGCCTGCCTTCCTTTTACAGGTGACTCATAAAAGGGTTGTAATAGGAAAGATCCACTTCAAATGAAAGGTTGAGCTGTTACATCTAGATTGAGAGCGATCACAGAGATTAGCCCCTTGCCCTGAGTAATTTATAAAAAGCAAATGAGGGACTGGCGGCCATGAAAATAAATATAATTAACCCACTTAGAAAAACCTTCACCCTTGTTACAGACGGTTTCTGCTCCATCAGACCGACTAGAGCCACACGCAAATAAAGAGAAAGATTCTGAGATTTTAAAGTTTCTTTCTAATTTCTTCATAAATAATTGGACTGTAGAAGAATAGGTCCATTTTTCAAACTCTGAATAAGCACCTCATGTATATGAGCCAGTTCATAATTTTTGCACAGATGTCACACTCCACGGGATATAAAAACAAACTAAAGATAGCTGGCCATATAATGTGTAGATATATCATCGTTACAGATGCTCGGTAGAGCTTGTGCACTATTTTCCCCCAAACAAATCTCAAATCTACATATTTTGAAGATATAAATTTCTCGTTTGTTATTCTTGGACATGCTCTTTATTTTTTTTTTAAGTGAATTTTTAAAAAGTTCCAGGCCCACAAAACTGGCATGAAACTGACACGGCTGGAGAAGCAGCCCATCCCTACACAAAGAAGATGCAACAAAGACAGTGTGTTTTTCTGACACTGCCTATGAGAGCCTGCTTAGTGAGAACGAAAAGTGTCCTCCCCAATGAATTCAGGCTTTTGGCTCAGCCATTTGAAATCTTGTTCGCTGACAAAGAGCCCACAAATGTTACTGGCATATGTAATTTACTGAGAATCTTCCCTTCAGGCCTGGAACACACAGCAATGCATTGCTTAGAACTGGGTGGAAGAGGGGAAAATCTTTCCTGGGTGGTTCTTCCAGTGTGCGTGCACAAGTGATTCATTTGAGCAGAGCTGCTCTCTCAGTGGGCTGATGAAATTACGTGACAGCCTCTCTTCTATGTTTCTACAATCCCCGCCTGGGGATTTGAGGACAGCTGCTTTGTAAAAGGGAGAATGTCAAATATTGATCATAATCCTTCCCTCAGGAAACACCCTAACAGGAAATGCCCAAGTGGCATTTTGGTGGCAGAATATTATTCTTACATGGGAGGGGGTGGGATCTGATAGCCTGAGTTTGAATCCCCACTCTACTGTATCTTAGTGTGACCTTAACTGAATTAAACTTGCAAAGTCTCAGTTTTCGCATCTGTAAAATTGGAACCAAAATAGCACTTAGCTTTGAGTTAATGTGAGGATTAAATAAAATAATACATGTAAAGTGCCTGGCACACAGATCGTAACCTTTGTTTTCATTGTTGCCAATCTACACATTACCTGGAAGGAATCACTGTGGAGGATGCTGTCATATTCCTCTGTAGATTGATGGCTGAAGTGTTCTCAACATGTGTCATATTTGAAGGACTTACCTCTGATCTCTGAGTATCTCTGATCTCTTTCTTGTAAAGGTAGCATAAGGAATAAGAATAGGGCACATCTATGCAGTAGTAAAGTTTGTTGTAAACAATTTTTCTCCCCATCTACTGCCACCCTAACTTTTGCTTTCTCCTTTCCTCTTTCTTTGGGTAAGATCATCAAGTGTTTACATCTGCAATATAAATGTACCTCAAAAACTCCATTATGGAGAAAGCCCTGATGTGTTAGTGAAAACGATTGATGCTGTATGTGTGTAGGAAGCACAGGAGGGCCATTTGAGGCAGATCAGAAAGATTGCAACTATTCCGGAGCCTGGCAAAGGTAAAAGCTCTTTCCTCTAAAAGTGGAATGGACAGAGATATGGATTCAGACAACACTTGAGCTGGAAGGGGCTGGTAAGGAGGTCAGAAGACCTGTGTTTCAGTTAACCCTCTGCATTCTGGCAGTATGACCGTACACAGGTCATTTATCCCTTGTGATATTTAATTTTTTCATTCGTATAACCCTAATACCTGCCTCACAAGTGTGTGAGAATCTAGGAAATGATTTCACATGAAAATCTGTGGAGATTATGAATACCGCCTACATGACAGTTATTCATAATAATTTATTAGATAACTAAATAATAATTTAAGAATGTTAAAGTTCTTCAAAACTGTGGAAGAATGGTAAGGTGAGGATGAATGAGAATGAGAAAGCAGGTTTTAAAACTTGAATAGATGTAAATTTAGAAGCAACCAACTAACCTAACAGTCTGGGTTTAGAATCTTTTTTTCTGTAAGTCTGTAGGAAATACAAGGAGCAAATAAATAAAGGGAAGCAGTATTTCAAATGGAAGGAATAAAACCCAGGGAGATCACTTTTCAGGGGTGACATAGGTTGAAGAAAATACTTTGGAGATTTGGGGCAATAATGTTAATAATAACAATAACAACAATATAGTAATGACAATAATAGTAGCTAACATTTTCACTGTCTCATTTGCTTATTAAACCAAACCAGAATATTGTGGAATGATTCCAGTACTGGAATGAAAAATCAATCCTTTAATTATGAAAAGTCTTTGGAAGTGTCTTGTTTGATATCTATCTTGGTGGAGTAGGGAGGGGCAGGAAGAGCTGTAGAATGAACACCTGCAGAACAACTGACTTCATCTTCTGGACAATTAATGCTTGAAAGTTGAATCCAGAGTAGGGGCAGGGAGAAAGAGGAAGGAGAAAAAGCTAATGTGGAAGGGAGGGGAAGACTGATACTTCTCAGGCACCTACTATGAGCCAGTACCGCACAGAGCGCGTTATGTGTGTACACACATTATAAGGGATAAAGAGAGACCTCTTAGGTCTTTGGAATCCAGTTTGCAGTGTGAAAGTAATAGACAGAAGTTGAAGGTAAGTAGAACAAGCATTTCCTATTACAGAGTCCTAAGCTACTTGAATAATTTAGAATATCGGACTGGATAGACTAGGATCAGACCCATTATGGTCATTCTTTCGTCCTTTTTCCCCATTCTGAAATTTTCGCAGAAGTCAGAGAGTAAGTGAACCTCTTTACCCTTGGTGTTTGGGAACATACTTTCCCTGATGCCAAGAGGAGGATTCAGGTGTATTGTATTATTATTGTATTGTATTATTATTATAAGTGATAGATCAGGAGTAACATTATGAAAAGATGATGTGTTAAAACAAATACTAGTTAATGTACTTTGGGTATCTGAAAGCACAGAGTGGATCCTATATTTTCCTTCTCTTTCTTTCCTCTCCCTTCCTCTTTCTCCTTCCCCTTCCTCCCCTCCTTTCTTTTCCTTTCATTCCTTCTTCTTTCCCTTCCTTCCTTCTAGTTCTTCTACCTCTTCTCAATAATTGAAAACTAGATAAAATGCTTTCCATGTCCCACACTTTACTCTGTCCATCACACTTCTTGTCACAAAATTTGATCTTTTATAACTGTTCAATAATTATTTCTTATGATTATGCTGTAAATATATTTTCCTAATCAGAGTAAATTCAAGGATACTCAAACTACAATTTTCAGAAATAGGATTCATAATGTGATATTGCATTTATAGTCCCTGGACAGCCTCCGTCCTCTGTTACAGATTCTGGAAAGACACACAGACACAAAAAAGACTGTAGTGGCCTCTCATTTCTGACATGAAGCTAATTTTTAATAAACTTATCACTACAAGGTATACATTCTTATTTAAATTAAAAATTCCCCAACTGTGAACTATTTCCTCAAAACAAGCTTCGTTCACTATATTTTTGGTAGACTCAGGGTAGACGTGCTTTTCTCTAGATATTAGATATTTGGATATATATGGGTTAAACTTAATAATTGCTTGCTATGAATTTTAAACCTTGTATTTGGAAAAACAATTCTAGATGTCTTTTGCCTAAACTGACTTTGTCTGTATTGAATGCTTCCTATAAAAATTGACAACGCTCACGGTGCCGACAGCCAGAGAGCCTCTTAGGGCTGCACCAGTCTGCAATAAATGAAAAGCTCTTTTCAGACTGAATTTTAGTTGCGTATTGTTATTTGTCTTAGAGTCCATTTATTAGTCCAGAGATAATGTGACAGTTGACTCTTACAGTAACACAGTACTCATTAGCTAGCTTGACAGGGAGGTGCCAACATCCGCTGGAGATTGTATTTTATTAATCTTCATGGCTCATTTGGAAGCCTGGCCGGCTATCTTGTAATGTGCCCTCGTGCTGACTGAGACAGGGATGTGTAGCCATGCTTACGACTGAAGGATATAAACTTGCATGATAGGATCTTTCCCTTTCTTTGACCTGAAATGCAGACTAGTAAAGCTCGCGTGAAAGGCTGTAGTATCCAGTGAAAATTTCCTTCCTAAGAATCTGTAACATGCCTTCTAGATGCTAAATACCATTTGAATTTAAAACTACTCAGTGCTTGGTTGATATATATGCTAAAAATCTGAGGGTAGATTTAATCAAGTTTAAGGTGAATGTTGAAATGCCTTGAAGTAGTAATGTTTGCCATCATATCTTTGTTTCCTCAAATTATTTGTGTGTGTGTGTGTGTGTGTGTGTGTGTGTGTGTGTGTGTGGATAAAAATAGTCTTCTGAGTTGATGCAGATTTTTTTCAAACTTAGTGAATTTGCATAAATCATGCTCCTTGGGTCTTGGAAAAATCTCAGCTTGTGTTTGAACAAGCTAAATTAAATATGAGTCATAGCTTCCAGCTCTTATTCCGCTGACTTTTTTTCTCAGTTGGATTTTTGTTGTATATTTGTTTGGGGATTTTATTATACAGAGATCTCTTATAAGGTAGTTGCTTATTTTTAAAAAAATGATTTTGATAGTAAATATTTTGCAAGAAAGTTGAAAAATTTCCAAATCATCACACTGTGATGTCTTTCTGGACAAATAAGCTATTATTTGATTTCTAAACTCTACATGGAGTATCCTAAGTCTTTATTCCTCAAAGAGTTTTCACTTATTTCTTACCAATTCAAACGTGTTTCACTCCATATTAACTGAAAATAGATTTGATTTGGATGTTTTCTTTGGCACTACGCTAATAAGGCCAATCAAGATGAGATTCCAAGCCTTAGAAAAATGAAATCAACATGTGGTTTAATAATTCTCACTACTAATACTACCCTGAAAGACTGTTAAGCTTCTGATAGAAAACAATAAAAAAACAAGGAAATTCACTGTTAAAACGGGAACATACCATATGTCCTTTAATACCTAATTACAACAAGGGCACAATAAGAGAGTCATTAAACCTGCACCCTATTGTGCATAGGTATCAGAGGACATATGGTGCATTTCAACCATTAGTATGAATTTGATTGCATCTGTGATTTTCTGTTACAACTTTGACTGTATTTTCCAGAAGAAAATGTTGGTAGACATATTGGTCATTGAGAAGAATTGCCAACAATGAGAAATGGGACCATTTTTACCCCTCCAGAGATAGGTGATTATAAATTGCATAAGGGCCTACTAATAACCTTGTTTTCTCTTCTGGCTTTCAATGTCTTCTGGCTCATTATTTTCCTTGTTGAAAATTTCTCATTCAAACAAATTATTTTTACTCCCAGATAAGGGAATTTGATCTGAGTCCTTGCAAAATATGCATTTCTCACTAAACATTCCCCATAATGTGGTAGACTTACATGCCTACATATTGAAAATTGTAGATGGTGAAAGGGAGTACCATGTCTATACTTTCTCTTCTTTCACTTACGGAGGTGGAATTAATAGTCAAAATTGGTAATATTTTCTCTAGAGCTTAGCTTCAAAGTCATATGTGTGTGTGTATATACGTGTGTGTGTATGTGTCTATTTCTATATATGTGTAAATGTCTATATATTTCATTTTCTGTCTGTATATATGAAACACATATCTCTATATATACACATACACACAAATATATATATGTATGTATATATGTGTATACACACACACACACACACACACATTTGTAAGACAAATATCAAGTTTGAAAGATCAAAAATTAGTAGAGCGAAGGCCCCAGAAGGGTGAGAGAGGCCTCACTCTCTCACCCTTTATCTCCATATCTCTAATACCTAACTTGTGGTAGCAACCTCACACTATAGTAACATGGTCATACAAGTGCCTGACACATTTAAGTGCATGTTAAATATAACTTGATTTAAATCCACTTCACATGATTTCTCTGTATTTCATCCATTCATCCATTCATTCTTTTCCATGACAATGTTTATTGACCCCCTATGACTTGCTGTGAACTCTTTTAAGGGTTTGGTCTACAACAGTGTGAAAAACAGACAAACCATTACCAACTGTATGTCCTCCTGGAGAAAAATAGTGAGACACATATAAGTGTAGTTTTTCAGATGCTGCTAAATGCTATGAAGAGAATCAAGGCAGTGAAGGGGGTAAAAGTGTGCCAGGGAGCTTGGGTAGGGGATTTGTTGCTTCTCTGCTCATGAGCCATATGATGATTAGAGTGTAGAAAGTGAGGGACCAGCAGGGAGTCCTGGGCTTCATGTGACCAATGGAAACACTGGTCTCAACATAAAGGATTGAGACTCGTCTGGAGGCAGATGGTAAGTGGAGAGGAGGTGGATGTTGAAAGACAAAGTGGTAGGGTCTTGCCATGGGCCCCTGGCATTCTGGATCCCCTCTCCCACTCTGGTAAGAGGGTGACCTTATCCAAAACTCCTGGAGCATCTGGGCTTTTACTCATGCCCCCAGAGTTGTACGGCGTGGGCCAGGCTTGGAGACTCTTCTGTCTATAGCTGTTTAATGCTAATGTGTAATGCTCTTCTTGTCCCAGAACCAGATTACAGATGACTAAAATTCTGAGGATATTTACTACTGTTCAGGTTTTTTGATAAGTATATTTTACCTAGAGCTGGCAAATCATCACTTATTTAGAAAATTTGAAAAAATTCTAAAAAGCCAAGTTTCATGTTCCATGAAGTCTTAGTAACTGAGGAAGCTGTTACGTGTTAAAAATGTATCCTGGAACACTGCAGTGAATTGTTTAGGCCGTAAATATTACAGATTGTCTTTGCTATAAAATGCTAGTTTCATGACTATTTACACATGTTGGCCTAATTGGAACACATGATTTTTTTAAAAGACTTCTACCATTTTGGTTTCGGGAACTTTACTCCTGTAGCTTGCTGCATGCTAGGGACTGGAATCAGACTAGGACCTGGTCTTAAACCCCAAATTACTGGAATTTAACTTCTTGAGTTTAGGAAATTCCTATAATAAACGCTATACCAAGAAATGAAACTGAACACAGTTTCACTTCTTGATATAGCATTTATTGTAGGAATTGAAGATGGTAGGTTTAGTATTATGCAATTAACAAGAGGTCTTGTCCACTTAAGTTTATATAATACTTCTTATAGAACTTTTGAAGCCTAGAACTTTTAGCAGAGGTCAGGGAGGTGAAGGGGAACCTGTCTTAAAAACTGGCTTCAGTGGGTAAAAAGAGAAGATTGGACAGTGGTGAGGGTTCACTATTCGCTCTAATGGAGTCTTAACATAGTAGCCTAATTAGTGATGTTTAAATATTGTTTCACTTCTCTTGATCTTCATCTCACCAAAAGCATTAAAGTCCAACTCATTGGGACATAATTGCAAGTCTATAATATATGAAGTCAAGTACTCATCCAATCACTAAGATATAGTTAAATTATTTTTCAAGATTTTTTTAAAGGACCAAATTTTGACAAGTATAAAAAGGGGTGCATTTTACTAAACTTTTGGTGTGATTATGAACTGAGAAATTTTCTAGTGTGTATCACTGAACATAGGTCATTGTCTCTTACATTTGCTTAAACCTTGCGTGAATTTTCCAAACTGGCAATTACATCAGAGACCAGTCACACCGAGGTGTCTCTGAGACTTGTGAAAATAGACTGAGGTTATTTTTCTCAGCTCTAAGCATTTTCATGAACGTAGTAGAACTTAATAAATCAGGAGTCAAAATTTAACATTAGAGGCCTGAATTTGCAACTGAATGGTTGGAGGGTCGTACCCAGGCACTTTATCCCTCTGTGCTGATAACATTGTGAATGTAACTTTTGCTGCCTGCTTCCCAGTGCAGTAGTCAATGGGTTGTAGAAAGCATTCAATGAACTAGGATAAAAATGCAAAAATATTATTAACGTAATTAACATAACTGAGACATTTTTATGTATTCTACCTTGCACTAGTCACTTAACCAGCCCCGTGATTCCTTAGCACTTATGGACACGCCACTTGAAGCTATGATAGGTAATCCATCTGTCTCTGTTTCATCGCACCCTTATTATCTCTACTGTAAATACAGACTGTCCCCCCACTTTACTGTGAGTGCAACAGGAACAGGGACTTTTGGAACTGTATCTGGCCCATAGTAGATGCTCAATAAATGCTTGTTATTCATAGGGGTGAGGACTGATCTCTGTACAGGGTAAGTACTCATTCAATGCTATTGTAATTGATCTGTTTGGCAGGATAATTATTATTGAGAAATTAAAAATTCAGTCTCTTTTTTTCCCTTCTTCTAGACCAAGAAATTAACTAGAACTTCTTGTTCCCTTGCTTCAAGGTCATTGATTTGAAGAGCAGAAAATAGACTTCATTTGAAGATACTGCTAAACTGCTTCTCCTGCAGCCAACCCATATTTACTACTGGTTTTAGTTTTCAAAAGCCAGCTCTCTTTCAGGACATTATGACATCAGAGGGGACAATGGGTGGGAAAAATGCTCAGAGAATGAAAGGTGGGAGTGGCTGCATCTGGATTAGAGTGAGTCCTCAAGACTGAGAAGGAACGGACCATATTCTTTGGTCCCTTGGCAACATACAGGACTTGGTGGGAAGGTTTATGGTGCATCTCAGGGGCGGGGCTCTTGGCACTGGGACTTCAGGCTTTATAAGAATTCCTGTGACCTAGCAGCTGAGCATCCATCCCTCCCACCACCACTCAGAGAACTTTCAGGTTAAGACAATAGCAAAGAGTGACCGAGTGTCTTGAAGACCAGTAAACATCTTTCATAATGACTCTGCTTCCTGAAGCTCCCTGAGATCCCCAGTACAAGTGGATAATGAAGAACACCCTATTGGAAAATAAGAAAACTCTGTTTAAAAGGCTTATTTAAAACATGACACTTGGTCTGTGTGGCTGCACAGACCAAGTGAAGTGTAAACAATAGGTGCTATGGAAATGAGATAAAAATAGATATCCCATGGGGAGATTTAGGGATTGAAACCCAAACCCCCTACCAGACTTTGTCAAGTTTTTTCCTGAAGTATCTCCACAATTCCTCTTTTGGACATTGGTTGTCTGCCAGAATCTGAGCCTAACCTGCTGTTCAAGCCTTATTTCCAATTACACTCTTCCCACATTTGACCACATCCAAGTTTGTTTTATTCTCCAACATCTTCCCATGTAAGTTAGGAGCTCTGAGTGGCCACACTGGAATCATATTGTTTTGAGGGCTTTGTAACTCGATGTCACTGTGGTAAATCGGAATCAAGTGTCCTGGCTACTCAAATAGTTTCATTTCCTATTGAAAAAGGAGTAAGTACGGATGTGAATAAGAAGAGTAATATTGGTCTTCATTTTTGAGATGATTAGTAATTCTGAAAATATTAGTACTATTCATGTAACATGTAGGCATTTACCTGAGTGGTTAGAAATAGGAGGAAACATTGGGAAGAAGTTGGGATAAATAGAACACTAGGCTGGCCTGCCATGCACTGCTTGACAAGCCCTTCTTTCTTACTCTCATCCAGGCGTATTCCATACTCAAGTATGAACCCTTCCAAAGGAGACAGGTGCTGAAGTCCAAACAAGATGAAAAGTGACAACAGAGCTTGGAAAAATGATTACTATCACCTAAGTGGGACTTCCCACTGGTGGTCCAGTTGTTAAGACTCCGTGCTTCCAAATCAGGTGGCGAGGGTTTGATCCATGTTTGGGGAACTAAGATCCTACGTGCCTCATGGCACGGCCAAAGAATAATTAAAAAATAAATAAATAAATAAATAAATAAATAAATAAATAAATAAATAAATAAATAAAAAGAGGGCTTCCCTGGTGGCGCAGTGGCTGACAGTCC
>NW_006797240.1:272137-306072 GCF_000442215.2 Lipotes vexillifer | reverse complement strand
CTGGGCCCGTGAGCCATGGCCGCTGAGCCTGCGCGTCCGGAGCCTGTGCTCCGCAACGGGAGAGGCCACAACAGTGAGAGGCCCGCGTACCGCAAAAAAAAAAAAAAAGAAAAAAGAAAAAAAGAAAAAGAAAATCACCTAAGCTGTTAGGGTCCTCAGGGCTTATGATGGTCACTGTCCAAGCTGGGCACTCTACACTGGGGGCCTCTTGAAAATCAGTGTCTTTAATGGTTTTGTGACTTAATCTATCTGAGAAGAGGAAATGTTAAAACCTCTATCAACATTTTAAGCCTCTCAGTATAAATACAGAACCAAGCAAGACACACCATGTTTCCTGATGCACAGGAGGAAGTCTTGAAATGACTATTATTTTTTATTTTGGTCCTCAGTATATTGAGGTCTAAGTGTAACTTCTAGGGAGATTGGACCTTGTGGTTCTTTGTGACTTTAAAAGACAACATAGCTTATTGCTTCTACTGAAAACATGGGTCCATTTAAATTAGGAACTTGATTTCTCTTTAATCCTTCCTAAGTCTTTTTTTTTTAAATGTGTTATTCAGTTTGAGTAAGAAATAAATTCTACATGATCTAGGCGTGTAGCCCTTTGAATAACTTTTGCTTAGGTTAAGGAAGTACTTTAAAAAATTGTTCTTTCCTACGCATGCAGACTGTAAAAAATTCAGTTTCAGAGTACCTTGTGAACCTACTATTGTTAGTATGCATGTTAGAACTAAGTTTTTAAAACCATAATTTAATACAGGGTGAAGCAGGTCATGATGCAGACAAACTTATCAATGATTCAGAGGGAACTGAAATATAAAAGATAAAATCAGACACTTATTCTGCAGACATAATATGACTATATTGCTATGTTATTCTTCAATTTTAAAATGAATTTTGGAGGAAGCAGTTAGAGTCGAGGAACATGAGTTTGCTTCCTGACATCATATAATAGCTACATAACCTTGGTCAAGATACTTAACCTTCCTTAGCCTCAGTTTTCTTTTCTGCTAATTAAAAAGTTAGCACTAAGCTAATTTCAGTTATAAGGTTTCTTGCCATCCATACTGATACATCCTAATCAATGCATTTTTTGAGGCCAAAATTTTATTTTAAGGGAAACTTCTGACTAACAGTTTGATATGGCACAAATGAACTGTAGTTGCCATTTTAACTATCTGGAATGTTCTATTTTATCTCCTCAGAAGAAAAATCATAATTGTTGAAGGTCATGGGCTTTTATCAAACAAAGAGATGAGAGAGGCATACTGTAACGATTGTTTCTTTTCTGCATTTGTAACTGACCTGGTAATAAAAGATAGGCTCTAAAGCAATTAAGTTTGGGAATGGTAAGGTGAATATATATTATCAAAGATAATAAAACCATATAAAAGTTTTCAATTATTCCTGAGATCTTTGAGTTGAGTAAACTTGACAATGAAAGAGTTTAAGGCGGTTTAAGGTGTCACTGGTCACTTTCATTCTTAGGGTCATTTAAATATTATGCTAATGAAAAGAAAATGGAATAAAGTATTACCCTGTTAATGAACTTAAAAATAGATCCTGGTAGAAATATATGATAAATAAATACAATGTCAAATTAGAAGAAATGTTGTAGTTTCATGTTGTTGGTTTGCAAATTGAATTTTTACATAAAATTTACACTAAATGGAACCTCATTATATAGTGATGAGGTCCAGTATGATCCAAATCATTAAAACTACTGTACTGCTTAATGATTCACTAAGTGGTACCACAGTGCCATAAATTTAGCACTGGTTTCATGATTCAGAACAGCAGACTGAGACACCAGCAAATCGTATGTGGATCATTAAATTTACAATGAATGTCAGAGATGAAATAAGGGGGAAAAAACACTTTGAGAGTTAGGGATAATATGTGCTCTAAGGTGACATACATCAAGATAAATGATCTTATACTGCTTGTGCTTGGATAATAATGGGGGGTAGTTTTTTTTTTTGTTATTCCTCATTTCATAATTTCCAGAGGGGCTGGAAGTCTAAACTCCTACGAATTAAAGCAGCTGTCACTTTTTGACTACCCTGTGATCTGTTTCATTTATATTTATAATATATACATATATATATGCCATTACATTTTAAACTTAGCTGATTTTGCCTACACATTATGGCTCAACTAATTTACTATCAGATTAGTTCAAAATGATTTATATGGTTGGATGAAATTTGGACTGGGATTCCATGAAAGCTACTAAGAATATAAGGTTTAATTCTGAAATGGTTAATGATGTTTTAAATCACACCTTTCATGAATCTCAGCATTGTCTTAGTGTTTACCCTCCAGTATTTATTTGTGTGAAAATCTGTGTATTGCAACTTATGAGTTGCAATATATATAAAATTAAATATGTTAAATATAAGTTGGATCCTCACAATCCATAAGTTTTGCTGCTTAGGGACCTAGGGAATTCACATTTGAGAGTACTTTTCTGACATATATGATTTGGAATATGAAAGGCGATCCTTTCTTTGGGCCAGAAGTAGATCTGCCCACAGGCCTTTTATATAGAATAGAGTATGTAAGACATTATGATTTTTAATAGCTTAACGCTGAAAAGCTCAGCAAATAGCTATGTGGTATCTCTAACATATTGTTAGCCAAGAGTGCTATTTCTTTGTCAGGAAAACACTAATGTTTGCCAAATGATGAAGATTATGAGAGGCTGGCCTGGAGTGTTCAGACATGTTATACCAACTTCTGGATCTGGGGCAATTGATCAATCTCAGGGCGTAATGCAACCTATTTTAGACAATTATATCAGTCAATCACTGTGGACATTCAGATGAGAACCTTGCACACATGTTAACCTTTATCAAGCAAGGTGTACTGAATAGCCTCTGGGGTCAGGATTTTTACTTTTATTTTTGGCTTGCCTATTTATGTCCATTGGGAGAATGGCAAGAACAACGACAATTAAATTACTGAGAGAGTGCAAAACAGAACTGCAAACTTAGGGGGATCATGGGGATCCTGTCCTTTGTTTTCGTGATGTATCTGTTAGAAAGTTCTATGAGAGCAAAAGCTATGTGCTAGTAAAGACAATTCATGGAAGGCATATGGCAAGCACTGCTTTCCTTTACTAGTCCAGGATGGAGAAAGATGGGTTTTTTTCCTCAAGAGACAAGGATAGTTTGATTCTGGCTACTGGGTCCTGAAGTGGAACATTGAGAAGGAGATTATTTATTCCTTCTTGTAAAAATAAAGTGCTCTTGTTTGGGGGAAAAGTCCAATTGAAGATAAGAAAAGAGAAAATGAGTTCAATGAAAGCCTTTAAGATTGATTAGTCTGCTTAACCTTTGGGATTTTCCCCACTTGCCTCAGGGATGTGGAGTTTTATTCAAGTTGGCTAAATACTTAAGACATTTCTTCTTTTGGAAAGAATATTATTAGTAGTAACCATAAAAATGAATTTGAACAGCCTCTCCCCTTCACCCAACATTTATGAAGGTCTTGGGCTATCCAAGTCAAACATGGGACAACAAACAAATCAAATACTGAAAGACCAAAGGGAACGATAAAAAAGCCACGTATTCACTTTGTCCTTGAAACTATGAAAACAATTTCTAGAATAAACAGGTTACGAAAACAGGACAGGATATTCTGTCAGCCCATGCAGGGCCTGTTATCTAGAAATTGCTTATGGCAGAGGGGTATAGACAGTTAGAAGAGAAGATAAAAAGTGCTATTGTAGTGTTTCATAATAAGCCTTAGGACAAGATTGTAAAATGTGGCCGTTTAGCACAGTTCTGAGACAAAACAAATGGTATATAGCATTTCCCTGTGTATCCTGAAATCCACCTCGTGTCAAATGCTGGGCTCTGAAAGAATTTTCCCACTTTCTTCTCTGCCTCAGAGATTTCTCCTAAAACTATGTAAGAAGTATAATACCTTAGAAACTTTCCTGACTTATGTGCCCTAATAACAGATCAGTTTCCTTCTATCAGCACTAGGTCCAGGTAAGAGGGAAATGAGGAGATCATTTTGGTAAAGAGAAAGATAGTTATGCTATACGAGAATATTCTATTCACTTAGGAAGAGAAAGTGGACTCCCACTTTCCCTGCCAACTCCCTTAATCTTCAGGCTGGGGATTTGGTGGGGAAAAGATGAGAGGGTTAAGGGAGGAAAGTTATCAGAAATGTCTTTCGACAGAAAGAGCAAATCACTTATAAAGGAGCCATGTTTTCCTTGCATATTTGAATTGTAATATTATAAACATATGTAATGGGGCAGAAAATTTAATCATCTCAGTAGTTGTTAGTTCTCTATGGGTTGAAACTAAGAGGAGCTCCTCTTCCTTGAGCCTGAACAAAGCTGGAGAGACCAGTGGGATGGAGTCTCTACGATGAGGTCATTAGGCTCGGGGCCAACGGAGTGCTGCCCAGACAAGGCCTTGAGGTCCCATAAAGGAACACATATGTCTAGTTTGCAGTGTATAGGCAACAGCATAATTATTAAATCATTGGTGGAAAATTTCAATCTGAAAATGAGAGCATTAGGGATGAATGACTTCTCTGTAAATGTCTGGCTTGTGTCTGAATGATCTGTTTCTCCACTATTGTGAGCGTTGACTATCCATAAAAAGCTCTTCATGGTCAGAACAATGTTCGTTCAGCTGTTGGTCAACAATGTAAACAGTCTTGTTTGGATCAGGTCTTCCATCTCTTTAATGTGATTCCAGTACTTAATATATTTTGCATGCTAATGCCCTTTGACTGGAGAAATATCTTTCTTGGGATCTCTCTTTTGAATTGTGAGCTGCTTCTTTTGCTTAAAAGAAGATGCTGGCTATTCCTTTCCTTTAGGGATAAGAGGTTGTGCTTCAATCATTTGATGAAGAATTTTAACTTAATCTCATTCTAAACAGGTTGGCTTCCTCTCTTTTGTGTGTAGAGATGAAGAGTTAAGAAGAGAACGAGGTAGAATGGAGAGAGAAGGCAAAGAAATGTATAATTATTTCCCTCTTTTAGCATTACATACATATATTTGTTTATGCAGGAATCTATTTTTACTTATACCAACACATTTCTGAGCGTTATAGAACGTTGAAACTTTGTCTAAAACTAGGGCAGAGAAGAAGTTCTCTTTAAGGATGTTATCCGAATAGATGTGCTCAATTTAATTTCTTTTTAAGATAGGGGTTCTGAAAATATCTATGTATCTTTCAGGTCCCTTTTCAGATAACCCCTGTTATGAACCACCAATCAATGAGTTCTGAATATCTATGATGGACTAAACCTATACGTAGATCCCGTCTTCCACTTCAAGGAAGCCTCAGGCCATGAAGAGCAGCAAAAATAGCTTATTTGGGGAGAGCAGGGGTGCTGGGGGTGTGTGGGAATGGTAGAAAGATCAAACATGGAAAATACCCCTTTCTACACATATGTATTGATGAGACCTTGAAAGAGAAGTTGTATATTCTGGTTTCTAGTCCTACTCTACTCCAACGCTATGGGTGACTTTGTCATGTACACTTTCTCACATCTCTAAAGTAAGCATTGATTTCATAGAGTTGGTGTGGACATAAAAAGAGCTAAAACCTGGGAAATACTTAAGTCATTGTAAAATACCACCCAATCATGAATATTGACCATATTATAATTACTGAAATGATCTCATATTTTTGCCTTTTATTCTCAGATAATCTGCTCAACATGACTTTCTTCTTATTCCCATTCCTTGTTCAAAACCATGAAGCCGCTGCTTCTCATTGTGTTAGGGTGTCTTCCTTCTCAGGGTGAGAAGGGCTTTCGGTTTCCCTATCTTTCGTAAGTACGAGGAAACCCACATCCCCATCTATGCTGAGACTGTGACAGCGGATTTATTGTTAATAACCTTGACAACGTTATTTTTCTTAGAGAAAAAGGAGACTTGATGACTTCTTTGTTCAATTTCACCTAAAGAGTAGTCTTGCCTGGTGCACACTGTAAGTGTCATTGGTAGGGAATTGTCCAGGAGGCATTCAGTATGTAAATGTTCTAATTAGATCAATGTAAAAGAGCAGTCATACATTCTGTTATAGCAGTGTGTCTGGTTCCACTAATAAAACCTCCCGAAGGCATGCACTACTAGTTTTCTCAATTAGTTTGTCCCAGATCATTTCATCTTAGGGTAGGGAGGGGAGGAAGGGTGGAATGAGAGGGTGAAGGGAGACGGCAAATTTACAGGTATTTTCTCCAGCTCAGAGAGCTGTCCAAATCTGCCCCATATTCTATCTGGTCACTATATCAGTCCTTAGGAAATACCCATCACTGCGTAGTATTTGAGGAAATGAAAAAAATCGAACAACTTCTCCTTTCCACTTTCCCTGATGAAACTAATACCACCAGCACCAGCTCCACCTTTTCTCCTTCCCCCACCTCCTAAGTCTCCTTGCTTTCATTTTCCAGAGAAAGTATCACTATGTAAAATTCCTAGCTCAGTGCCTGGCACATAAAAGCAATTTAATTAAGCATTTGCTCCCTTCCCTCTCTCAAGGATACAGCATGCTCCAGGCCTCAGAAAATGCAAAACGAGTATCATAGCTACAGGATACATACGAAGGGGACCCAATTTATAACGATCGAAAAGATTGCAATCCTTTCTCTTTACACGTGACTTAGAACTTATGGGGTTGTAGAGCTGTTTGTCTAAGGATCTGAAAACTTTGAAAGATATGTGCAGGAAAGCTTTTTTAAACTCTGGGACTCCAGGGCAGCAGAGTGAGATAAATGTGTGTAAAATCCTGGCAGAGAGTTAAGTGTTGTGTTTTTGGCTGTGTGTGCTCTGTTGCCTGCGCTTAGTCATGCTGGCTCTGCACCTTTTGTAAAAGAATGTCGCCTCTAGCTTGAAATACGCAGGATAGCCCATTCTCAAGGCTCTGACCTTTAAAGGTATAACATTCGTCCATTCAGATAGAGATGAAAAGTTGCAGCACAGAGAACAACATTGGTCTTGTTGGAGGTCTACAGGAACATCATGACCTGACCTATGTGGATAGCTGCAAAAACAAAGGATTCAGACACCAAAAGTGTGCCACAAACAGCCATACCTCCTCCCCTTTTAGCATAAAAGAAGCCTGACTTCTAACGTGGGTAAGCTGGCTCTGCAGGACACTAGTCGGCCAGCTTCTCGGTCTGCTGGCTTTCTGAATAAAGTTGTTTTCCCTTGCCCCAGCAACTCGCTCCCGCATTTATTGGCCTGTTGTGCAGCCAACAGAAAGAGTTTGGACTCGGTAACACTTTCACACTGTTCTTTCTCCAATTCTTTTATTTTCTTCACTATTTGGGAAAAGGCTTCGCTCAGCACTAATTCCAAACTCCTCTCCTCTATCCACTCCCCCAATAGTTCAGAAGCCATGGGAATATGGAGAGCAGCCCCAAGTTAACCAGTGGAGTAGGGTGTCAGGGCAATGGTAATAATGTTAGGAAGGCTAGTAACAGAGGACAAGGATAAATGCCTAGGGGCTCTGAGCAGTCCTAGTTTACCTAGTCCAGCTAGCCTCGTCAGTCTAGCTAGACCATTCAACCCAAGAAAGCCAAAGAATTTACTTTAATGAGGTGTCCTGACTCTCTTCAGTAACCCTCTCCTTCCTGAAAAATATAAACCAAGAGGAAGGTGAGGTGGCATGGATAGACTATGATTCTATGAATTAGATTCAGGAGAAGTGAGCAGTAGTCTGACTTTATCTCTTCCATTATAATCACTTACATCTCTGAGACCCAGTTTTCCCGTCTGTAAAATGGAGACATTACCTGCCTTATATAATTTTCATGATTGTGCCTCAAATGTGATAAAGTATGTGAAAACCTTACACAAATTTTATTCTCTTGTGTTCTTCTCTGCTCATTTCGTGCAGAAGCCACAAATACAGTGCTAGTGGAGTCTTCCAGAGTAGCTGTTTTGAGTAGGATGACAGAAAAAGAAGTAAATAATAGTTTATCATTGTCTGTTGAGCTACCCTACAGAAGAGAAAGAAACACTTTTTGAGGAGAAATATTGATAGAAATAGAGGAATAGGTTAGATTTTAAAAAAGATTTTACTGGTTATGAAGTAGTGAGATGAGTGACGGTTTTGATTACAAAGCTTTTTCCCTGGAAGTCTTAATGACCAAGACAAGTACACATTCAGTGCAGGGTCACAATCAAAATTTAGAGGAAGATAACTTGTTGAAATTGGTTATAATGGTGGCCAATTACCCTATAAGTTTATTTGATAACATATTAATTTAACCATGTGGAATTTCTGATATTTTCCAGCCCTTGACCTACAGAAATGGTGATTTCATCTTCTTCAGCTCTCCTAGGAGCAAAAAGTAAAGGAATGAATTGTGGAGGTGATCTAGAATGTATGTTTGGGAATGAGTGGTTGGGTTTGAAAAAAGCTAAAGGGATCTAGGTTGCTTTAGGAAGGCACATTAAAATATCTAATTGTGGATTCAGGACGGAGAGAGTCCAGAGTAGTTGTGAGAGGGTGTTAAGATACTGGAAAAGTTGGGATGGAGTGAATGCTCGTCTCTGCTCAGAATGCCCTTCTCCCACCTTTCCATCTGGCTCACTTCTACTCATCTTTCAAGTCATATCTCAGAGAAGCAGAATAGATTTTCTCTCTCTTATATGCTTTTGTAGTACTGGGTGATTTTTTTGCACAACACTTAAGAAAATTGTTATTATGTCTGTAAGTGTGTTTACATTTCGTAAGGGCAGGGCTATGTTCACCTTGTACACTACTATATTTCCAGTGCTTGGCACAGTGTTGGGCATTCAGGAGTTTCAAAATGTCAAGGAGAATAAGGCTGAATAATGTCAAGGAATCTGAAGGGTAATCAGTGAAGATAGTGATTTGTTGAGCATAAAACTGGATGGTACAGTCGAGAGGAAGAATGTGAATCAGAGCCCAAGGAGAACAGAAGAAATAGATCTGGTGCTGTGGGCTGTGGGCAAAGAGGCAACCAACAACCAGCGTGGTTTGAAGAACTGGGAACAGACAAATTGACTTTAAGTCAGTAGAATTATGAAAAGAGGTGGCTCTATGACATAGTTTTGGAAGTGCCCTTAACAAATGAGAAAGCTGCTTCTTCTTCTTTGCCCATGGCTTCACTCTCTGAGCCGGCAGATACTGAGAGAAGATGGTCTTCATGAGAGAAAGCACTGGAAGATGCTGTGACTTCAAGTGTCAAGTTCTCCAAGCGACAACAGTGTGAGGAATGAGGTTAGCTAAAAGGCAATGAACCCACAATGGCGCTGTAGTCTCAAAGGACGAGAGGAGGGATGAGCTGAGGGAGAGCCAGGGGTGGGGTAGAAAGAATAAAGATGAGATAGACATCGGCACGTTTCCAGTGGAAGTTGGATGATTGGGAAACTGGGTCTAGAGTGGCAGGTGTGGAGGGTGTGAAATGAGGAAGTCCCTGAGGAAAGATGTGGAATGGAGAGGAGAAATGCTTGCTGTGATGCATATACCCAAGCAAGGTTGTGGAGTTGCAGCTCGAAGTCCCAGGATGCTCAGCAAGCCCAGTGTTTCTGATAAGATGGAGAGTCAGGCAGTGTTTCCACAGCCTTCTTCTCCAGCTAAGTTAAGATAGAAAAGGTAGAGGGTGAGGTCTCTGCCCTAAAGTTTAATGTTAAATTAGGAGAACAAGCAAATCTCTCTCTAATTATTCAAGTTGTTTAATGATACGTTTTAACAGTTATTTTGCTGCATGGCAATTAGATTCAAATGGTAAGTCAGTCACATAAATGAATATAATTAGTGGTGTTTTTGCATAGTTAAATCAAGAATTTAGGGGCCTGTTAGGCGAATGGTGATCCAGGGAGAAGGTTCATTTTTGGCTCCTAGCACTTCCCCTGCTAAAGGGAAGGATTATTGATTGTTTCAAAATTCCATCCTTGGTGCCGTCCTTAGGTAGGCCGCTGTCTGTCTTCCAGTAAGACCGTCATATGACTCTATTTATGGTTTATCCTTGTCCTTCTTCCCAAGTCGGGGCACAGAGGAAGAATGAGGGATGAGAAGGGCTGGAGACAGGTGAGTAAACACCTTGCTAGGAGAGTATAGAAAGTTCCTGACTTTGAGAAAGTTTCTTACATCTGTTGCCTCAGTATTTTTCCTCTTTCAGAAGACTGAAATATTCCAATTTTATTATTTTGAAATACTTCAAACCTAGAGAAAAATAAGGGGAAAGAATGTAAGTGCCTCCACCCATTTATGAGCTCTAACAGATTTTAACATTTGTTTTATTTACTTCAGGATTTAAAAAAAATGAAATAAATGGTCTATTTCAGTTACAGAGGAAACCTCTATTTTTGCTCACCCTAGAGGAGCCATCATGTTGAAGTAGGTTTGTATCTCTCTTATTTGTATTTTTATACTTTTACTACATAGGCATGTTTTCTGAAATAAATATAAAATTTTCACGTTTTAAAATTTCAAATAAATGATATGCTGTACTCATGAGCGTGAAAGCGTTTATTCAGGAGCAAATTAAAAAATACCTAAATATCAAAATTAAGCCACATAACAGACACACATTACTATGTATAAGATAGATAACCAGAAAGGACCTACTGTATATAGCACAGGGAGCCATACAACCTGTGTATAGCACAGGGAGCCATACAACCATATTCATTATTTTGTAATAACCTATGGGAAAAGAATCTGAAAAATAAGATATATATAAACTGAATCACTTTGTTAAACTAACACAACATTGTAAATCAACTATACTTCAATAAAAAAAAGAGAGGCCACATGATTTCAGCATTAAGAACATGTAATTATCTGACTGATCAAGAATTCTGGAGGTAGATGACTCCAGGTGAGGTATAGCAGCTCAGAGATATCATCAAAGATCCATGCTGTTTATATCCTTCTGCTCTGCTATGCTCAGGAAGCTGCATCTCTTTCCTTCACCTTGTTGCTTCAGGATAGGAAGATGACAGCAACCAAGAATCATAGTCTCACACAACTACATTCAAGGCAGGAGAAAAAAGGCAGAGAGGAGAATACTTCCCATATTACCACACCACCCACTCTCATGTGTACACACTGCTGAGTTCTGGGGACTGGGAATATAATGGATTTAACTCCCATGCTTAGGCTATGTTTTATGGCACCATTACCTTTATTTATTTATTTTTATTTTTATTATTTTTTAACATCTTCATTGGAGTATAATTGCTTTACAATGGTGTGTTAGTTTCTGCTTTATAACAAAGTGAATCAGTTATACATATACATATGTTCCCATATCTCTTCCCTCTTGCGTCTCCCTCCCTCCCACCCTCCCTATCCTACCCCTCTAGGTGGTAACAAAGCACAGAGCTGATCTCCCTGTGCTCTGCGGCTGCTTCCCACTACCTATCTAATTTATGTTTGGTAGTGTAAATATGTCCATGCCACTCTCTCATTTTGTCACAGCTTACCCTTCCCCCTCCCCATATCCTCAAGTCCATTCTCTAGTAGGTCTGTGTCTTTATTCCCGTCTTCCCCCTAGGTTCTCCATGACCTTTTTTTTTTTCTTAGATTCCATATATATGTGTTAGCATACGGTATTTGTTTTTCTCTTTCTGACTTACTTCACTCTGTATGACAGACTCTAGGCCCATCCACCTCACTACAAATAACTCAGTCTCGTTTCTTTTTATGGCTGAGTAATATTCCATCGTATATATGTGCCACATCGTCGGCCATCATCAAAAACCCTAGAAACAATAAATGCTGGAGAGGGTGTGGAGAAAAGGGAACACTCTTGCACTGCTGGTGGGAATGTAAATTGATACAGCCACCGTAGAGAACTGTATGGAGGTTCCTTAAAAATCTACAAATAGAACTACCATATGACCCAGCAATCCCACTACTGGTCATATACCCTGAGAAAGCCATAATTCAAAAAGAGTCATGTACCAAAATGTTCATTGCAGCTCTATTTACAATAGCCAGGAGATGGAAACAACCTAAGTGTCCATCATCGGATGAATGGATAAAGGAGATGTGGCACCATTATCTTTAAAATAGAGAGTTTATAACTGGATAATCTGAGCTAATCCCATGAGCCCTTTTTTTTTTTTTTTTTTTTCTTGCATTATGCGGGCCTCTCACTGTTGTGGCCTCTCCCATTTGCGGAGCACAGGCTCCGGACGCGCAGGCTCAGCAGCCATGGCTCACGGGCCCAGCCGCTCCGCGGCATGTGGGATCTTCCCAGACCGGGGCACGAACCCGCGTCTCCTGCATCGGCAGGCGGACTCTCAAGCACTGCGCCACCAGGGAAGCCCCCATGAGCCCTTTTAAAGCAGAGTTTTCTTCAGCTGGTCACAGGATAGGAAGTCAGAGATTCAAAGCAGAATCAATGTCTTGTTGCTTGTGTTTAGATGGAGGACATCTCATGGCAAGGGATGCACGTGGTCCCTTGGAGCCAAGATAGACCCCTGGAAGAAAGCAAGCACAAAAATAGGTACCTCAGTTTTAAAGTTGCAAGGAACTGCATTCTGAGAAGAATGAGCTTGGATGTAGATTTTTTTTCCCCAGAGCTTCCAGAAGGTAACTCAGTCTATCCAGCACCTTGATTTCAACCTTGAGGTACCCGAAGCACAGAATCCACCCATGCTATGCCAAATTTCTAACCTATAGATGGGGAGCTAATTAATGGCTATTGCTTTAAGCCACTGAGTTTGTGGCAATTCATTAAACAGCAATAGAAAACGAATACAACCCAGCCAATAATATTGTTAACAAATTAAAAATACATCCAATGGGTAAAATATTATACTATGACTAAAAACTATGTTATCAAAGCATATTTAGTGACGTAGAAAATACCCATATGTTACGCAAAGAAGAAGCAAGCAAGATGCAAAAATGTATGTAACTATAGATAATTATGTATAACTATATGTATGATCCCAAATGCGTATTTGAGATCTTATAAGCCAGGGACCTTGGTCAAATTACTTAACCTCACTGTACTTCAGCACCTCCTTCTGCAAAATGATAATTTTACATTTTACCTGTAAAATATTTTATATTCCACCCCCCAATGTAACCTTATTAACTATTTGGTTTCCCCAAAACACAATCAAGACAAGCAAGATTAATGTTTGATTCCTTCCTTTTATTTACTAAGTTGTAGAATAATAACTTGGTGTCCCATCAACCTGCAAAATTGACCAATAAAGTTTTGAAAAACACTACTGTGAACTTGTGGATTTAAAATATTTGATACATTTTAATTCAACCTGCTTATTATTCTGTTTGATGCTCCATCAAATTGTTCCATCTTTAGCTAGAGAGAACACATCTGAGTTGGCTCCTGTGTCTTTAAACATAACCTCATTGGTCTCTGACAGCTTCTTTGCTTTAAGGTACAGCCACATATTGCAGACACAACTTGGTACCTTTCCTGTCTCAGAATGACAACTGGCCATTTCTCTAAGGAGCTCCAATTTATTTTAATAGGAAATGGTATGTAGAGACGGAAGTCTAAGTGATAGTGATAGAGATAATCTATACTACTTAGTTCACATGATTTCTAGAACTTTCTTGTGTATACAGCTAGAAGAAAATGTCACTTACTAATGACATTAATGTAAAACTTATTTGCTTGATTCTTGCAGCTACATAATAATTTAAATAACAACATTACCAGTAACAATAAAACTACTGAATACTGTGGGTTTTTTTGGTCCTTATGGTATATTCAACCAAGAACGTACTGTCACAGTGCCGCGTTTTAAAAGCACTTGATGTAATTAGTCTCTGTGTGATTATGATTCTAATTTGGTATACAATTAAGTAATGTTCCCTTGTTTTGATTTGCTTTTGTTGATTGACATTTGCTTAGTTTCCTTTTCTATTTAATTTAAAAATGTATATGTTATGTACTTGTTCCCAAAGTCAAAATTATAAACCAAGGTGTATTCAGTGGGGTTTAGCTACCTGATGCTGCATTGATTAGAATGGACTTCTTTCAGCTGAGAGGGTGACAGTGATTCCTTCTTATCAGAATGGGTACCTATTGTAGACCTGGGTTTGCCTTCCTTACCTGTAGAGGATCTCCCAGAACCACCATCTGAAGACTTAAAGAATGCAGGAAATATATGAATAATATCCTGCACAACATTATTTCCGACTAAGGGACCCATTTTACAGCCCCTTACATAAAGAGATGTGACAACAGGCACACTATTGACTGGTCTTTCCTAAACCTTATCAACCTAGTAGAATGATAGAATGGCCTGGTAGGTGGGTGGTTAAAGCAATAGCTTAGGGATGACACTGCTGGAGTGGGGTGCTGTCCTCCAGGAGTTTGTATATGCATTGAACCCTTGGCTTGGTTGTGAGTTCAATAGTTAGAATATGAATCTGGTAGCCAGTGGGTACAAGTAAGATTGGCCCTTCTCCCAATAACTCCCAGGGACCCATTTGTGGAATTTGTACTTCTCATCCTCATAAACTAGTTCTGCTGGATTAGAAGTTCTGATTTACGATGGGATGGGGGAATATTTTCTTCGTAGTGACTTGAAGGTACTACCACCTGGGTGTTTTGGCCACTTCCTGCCAAAGGACCAGCAGTAAAAAAATTCTGTTATTATGTTGATGGGGGAAATTGAACCTTATTGCCCTGAAGAGTTAATTAAGGTTCCTGCTATACAGTAAGATAGAGAGAGGTGTGCCTGAAAGAGGACATTACTAGGGTGTCTCTTGGAGCATCAATGCCTGGTGACAACGTTGAACAAGCAGTTGAAGTAAACCCAACGAGGGCAAGTTAACTAAGGTTAACTTGCAGACACCATAGGGATGGTGGTCTTGTTATTCCCCCAGGCATGCGAACTAGAACAGCCAAAATGCTGGTCAAGGCTGAGGAAAATGTAGAGTGGGAGATTAAAAAAATAATTAGATTCAAAACCAGCTGCAGCAATAAGGACTATAGTTTGTTCTCTGAAACTTCTTGTATTAAATCCTTGCAGAAAATACCACATGCCGTCACCGTAAGAGAGGCTCCATGACAAAGTTTGCTTTAATGGCAGGCACAGGTGAATCCCCTGGTCCCCCCGCATTTTACCTTAGCCACTTCTTAGGTTACCAATTCTCTGCATATTCTGAGCATCTTTGTGCAGGCTTTGACTGTCTTTGTACAAGTGTGATCTGACAATACTTCACCTTGGGTTCACATGTATATGTCTTACTTCTAGTGGAAACTTGTAGGCACGTTCAGCTTGGAGTTGCAGGGAAGCTAATGCCTTTGACCAAAGTGTGATGAGAGCCAAAGAAGAATGCCTTCCTTTTTCAACCTTGAGGCAGACAGTTTCGAAAAGCATTTCCTGGTCTCCTCAGATGGCCCTGCAGCATTAAACACGTCACACTTTTTGGTGGCCAACTTGATAATGCATCCTTGTACTGGTTTTATCTCCTTTAGTATTCATTCCCCTTACATCTTCCTTCTACTTCCTAGAATAACTTCCCAAACTAACTATCTGCATGCAAATCTTTGTTTTAAGCTCTGCTCACAGAGGAATCCTGGCTAAAACACGGTCAAAAGGCAGGCTCACTCTTGATTCTGTTCACTGCTATATCACTGTTCCTAAGAGCAGTCCCTGGCAATTAGGAGGCACTCAATAAGTATTTGTTAATTAATAAGCAGATAAATGAATGAGTCCCCCTTTTATTTAGACTAAAAGAAAAATGAATCTATAGTTTTAACCTCTAAGATATCTAGGAGTGAGAAGTGGATACAATGAGTTCAAGGCAAGCTTAAAGAATGAATTTAAAAGACCTATCTACATATTTATTATATAGATTTTTATGTTTATCTTCTAGCAACTAGCAAAAGGAACACTCCTAGTACCAACTGTTTTAGGTCATGTTTCCTAGAAGGGTCGGAGACAGGGTTTCAGGTGGATATTTTTTATTATATCAGGAGAAAAGGAGAGAAACTGGTGCTTAATGCTAGGATGCAATTCCAGATGGAGTCTAGCTTTAGCCCGCTCCATGGGGAGCTCTAGGGCAACGCACTGCAACATCAAATTGGTTTCTGAAGCAGCCTTATCCCTACCTCCAGGGAGTCAGTGGCTGTGATCTGTTCCTAGGAGTGCGGGTGAGACATAACCTCCCAGATTAGTCAACTCTTGCTTAGTTGAGGGCAATTACCTGGAGGTTTTAATTTCATGCCATTAGTAGCCAACAGCACCAACTAGGGAATGGCTACACCGGTCCTGGTCAAAGGGATCTGGCCAAGACACCAGCAACTTTCATTACAGAAAGAAATACATTTTCAGAGCAAGATGGAGAATTTGACCAAATGGATTGAAATATTATTTAAGTTAAATTTTCAAGGATACTTTATCTTCCAGGTCGGCACAATTTACACAATCCTTTCCTCATGAAATTGAATGATACTGATAGTGCAGACATTTGTTAATTTAGACACATCTGGATATTACCTCTAAAGGCAACCACAGACCTTAGTATGATTTGTATTCAGTAAACTCTATGAATCTCTTCTAATGTTATTTCCATCAATTAATTCTGCAATTCTTCAAAAGTTTTGAATATTTTGAGCTCCGAATGCTCAGGCATGGGAAGTGAGTTGCAACCAACCCCAGTTGCCATCTGCTCAGTCCACATGTCCACATGGAATCTGCATACACGTACTTTGAACAAATCAGCAGTGCTCTTTTTTTCCCCTGCAGTCTTGGGTTCAGAGTGTTTAAACATCTTGTCAATTTCACAAGGATGTACAGCCTACTGAGCCATTGGGGGTCTGACAAGGTGGGTCTCTCAGAGCCTATTAATTATAAAAAGTCCTGCATCTGAGGTAGCAGCTCAAAAAATATATTCAACAAGTTTCTATGACTCAGTCAGCTGAATGCTTTAAAATGTCTCCATGCTCTTGTTATCCAAATTCTTCTTCTTTCAAAAGTACATAAACTCTTTATGATTAAGGGCATACGATGGAGAAAATTCAGTTTTGATCACTTCTATATTGTGCAATGAACTTGAATTGTACAGTTCATAGCACAGTGGTGCTTTGGAAAGAGAATACGTCGTCCTTATTTTGTGACTTGAGTAAATTGCTGACACCTTTCTTTTTCTTTTCACTTCAGGTGTCTAATCCTGGTAACTGAACTTAACTTTTCCTGCTTAAATCCTGTTCTTCAAGTTTCTTAGATTCCAAGCCATTAGATTTTATTAGTTTTTGAGTGCTAGCTGATTGGATAAAACTTTTTTCCTTTCCTTTCTTCTCTTTCCTGTCCTTTTATTTTCTTTGTACCCTTCCTTATTTCCCTCCCTCCCTTCCTTCCTTCCTCTTTCCTCCCTCCTTCCCTCCCTCTCTTCCTCCTCTCCTTCTCTGTTAAAATCTTTGATTGAAGTCTCCTGGCCACTCCAGGGGGGAGGGGTCGGCTGAATTTGACCTTCAGGGCTAACTTTTACTTTGGGTCAAGTGAATGACCTTTATTTCTATCCAGCAGAAATTTTCAGGAGGTGAAGAGTAATCTATAACTTTCATGCTGCACAGAATGAAGAAATATTCAGACAGTTTTTGAACTTAAAACTAAATTTATTCTTTGGAAATACCATGCAAGGAACTTTTTAAAACTTAAATCATTCCTTTATTTCCAGGAAAAATTTCTTGGAGTTCTGTAAGGAAATATGTCTTCCTTTAAAAAATTATCTTTGAGGGGTCAAGAGCCAAACAAAGCAGTTCCCTATATAGAAAGTACTAATAACCAAAACTTCAAGGACAATATGTTGCAACAAATTTATTTATTTAAATCATTTGTTTAAAATAGACTCTACTTCTCAAAAAATTCAAAATACATGGGAAAAAGAAGAGAATAAAAGGTATGCAACCTTTTCTGTGACTTTTTTCTATTAGAAAAGAGGATCTAGAGAAGTACAATAATTCAAGGTATGTTTTTTAGATGGAATGGACAGGACTTTGTTATGGATTAGATGTGGGTTTGAAAGAGAGAAAAGGGTCAAACATTTGTTTATAGAAACTGGATAGATCATAATACTATTTCCTGAGACAGGAAAGACTAAAAGTGGAGTATTTAGAGGAAGGGGAATGTGTAGAATTTTAGTTTGGAGCACAATAAATTAAGATGCTTATGAGACATCCAAGTGGAGAAGTAGAAATTCAAATAGGCCATTGGATGAAGGATTTTTGGGCTCAATAGAATGGTCTAAGCTGGAGCTGAAAGTTCTAGAAGTTGTTTACTAAAGATGGAACTGGAAATCTTAATCACCTAAGTGAGTGTAGATAAAAAGATGCGTCACACAATGCCTGGAATAACTTCAAAGTTTGGAGGTCAGAAGAGTAGAAGAAGCTGGCCAAAGATACTAAGAAGAGCTGGTGACCATGTTTCAAAGAGGATCACGTGCTAACCACGCTGAGAACCACTGGAGAGAGCTGAAGTTGTATGAGGCTAGAAGGGTGCAATTAGATTTGCAATACGGAAGTTGTACTGTCCTTGACAAAACTAATTTCAGTGCAATTATAAAGATGGAGATACCATCGAGGTGGCTGAAGAATAAATAGGGGGTGAGAGTTTTGATTTTGGGTTTGGGGTCAAGTTTTTAAAGAATTTTGACTATGATAGAGAGCAGAGAAAAAGAGTGGCAATTGGAAGATGAATACTGTTTTTGAAAGATGTGAGGATACTCGAACTCATTGGTGTAGACCAAGAATGACTTGGTCTAGATGGAGAAGTAGAAGATACACGAAAAGGAAGACAATTTAAAAATAAAGTTTGCTGAGATGAGAAGGAGAGGGACCTGGAGCTTACATGGAGGGAGTTTTCTTTGCTAGTAGAAGAGACAGTTTCTCTGATGTAACAGAGAAAAAAGGAGTGGATAGAGCTCAGAAGATTTGTGAACTACACAAAGATTTTGTAATTTTTCTTTTTGATGTGGAATATACTTCCCTCTTAGGTTGGAGGGAATTTCCTAAGTACAGAATTTTCCTAAGTGTTCTAGCACCCAAATATTGCCTCAAACCTTGGAGCTCCCTCCAAATGCTCTGTTTGTCACCATTCATAATTTCCCTTTTAACACTCACATTGTCCTCAGAAATTCTGCCAGCAGATCGCTATGGCTTCTGGAAGTTCAAACTACTCAACCTCTGAGCTTTTAAAACTTTCTTAAAAATTCAGTGATTGGCCCATTAACACAGCTACTTGCCTCAATGTACCACAACAGGTTAAGAAAAGGTTTATTTTACTTATCTCCAAGCTTATGATATGGAAAATAATATTTCTTCTTACTTCATCTACATTTTCTTCCAATATTTCACTTCCTTTGGACCCCAGGGTAAAGAAATAAATAGACACTAACATCTCTGCACTAGATGAGATGTTCCAGAAATCATTAAGCCTAGAAAACATTCTTTGTAATTTCTAAGGTAAGAACAATAGACATTCAAGGAAAAATTAGATCATCGTTACCATGTGTGAGCAATTTGTAAATTCTGACAATACTTTAGTGGTAAGCATTAGGTATTATTAAATGTGAAATTATTTTAGGAGGGTTTTTCTTAATCATTGGAAAGATATGGCAGGCTCTTCACACCTCATAGAATACAACAGATAGTGACAACTGATCCTGGAGAAAGATTAAGGCAGACTGGAATTGACATGATACTTCATTGTATTATCTGCTCTTCTTGATTCTCATTTTTTTTTTTTTTGCTGTACGCGGGCCTCTCACTGCTGTGGCCTCTCCCGTTGTGGAGCACAGGCTCTGGACGCACAGGCCCAGTGGCCATGGCTCACGGGCCCAGCCACTCCGCGGCACGTGGGAGCCTCCCGGACCGGGGCACGAACCCGTGTCCCCTGCATCGGCAGGCGGACTCTCAACAACTGTGTCACCAGGGAAGCCCTCTCATTTTTTTTTTTTTTTTTACTTTTTCTTGTTTCTTTCCTAAGAAAAATGTATATATGGTGAAAATTAGATCTCCCAAATACTGATGCTAAATCTTATTTTATGCCTGCTAATAATTATAGTATAAAAAGAGAGAAATTCAGTGTCAAGTGTTTTAAAGTACGATTAAAACTTTAATCAAAATTCAACAAATTATCACTCCCTGTACTTGACTTTAAGGTAAAGGAAGAAAGCTTGCATAGCTTTCTTCATTCTCCTTCTTCTTATTCTTTTTTCATTGAAGTATAGTTGATTTATACTATTATATTAGTTTCAGGTGTACAACATAATGATGCAACATTTTTATAGATTATACTCCATTTAAAGTTATTACAAAATAATGGCTATATTTCCCTATGCTGTACAATATATCCTTCTTGCTTATTTATTTTATACATAGTAGTTTATATCTCTTAATCCCCTAACCCCATCTTGCCCCTCCCTCCTCCCTCTCCCCCTTGGTAACCACCAGTTTGTTCTCTATATCTGAGTCTGTTTCTGTTTTCTAATATTCATTTGTTTGTTTCATTTTTTGGATTCTACATACAAGTGATAACATACAGTATTTGTCTTTCTCTGATTTATTTCACTAAGCATAATACCCTCTAGGTCCATCAATGTTGCTGAAAATGGAAGAATTTCATTCTTTTTTTTATGGCTAAGAAGTATTCCATGGTATATATATATACCACATCTTCTTTATACAATCATTTTTTGATGGACACTTAGGTTGCTTCTATATCTTGGCAATTGTAAATCATGCTGCTGTGAACATTGGGGTATATGTATTTTTTTGAATTAGTGTTTTCATTTTCTTTGGATATATACCCAGGAGTAGAATTGCTGCATCATATGGTAGTTATATTTTTAGTTTTTTGAGGAACATTAATAACGTTTTCCACAGTGACTGCATCAATTTACATTCCTACCAACAGCGTACAAGGGTTCCCTTTTTTCTACATCCTTGCCAACATTTGTTATTTGTGGTCTTTTTGATGATAGCAATTCTGACAGGTCTCATTGTGGTTTTGATTTGTATTTCTGTGATGATTAGTGATGTTGAGCATCTTTTCATGTGCCTATTTGCCAACTGTATGTCTTTGGGAAAATGTCAGTTCAGGTCTTCTGTGCATTTTATTTATTTATTTATTTTTTTGCCGTATGCGGGCCTCTCACTATTGTGGCCTCTCCCATTGCGGAGCACAGGCTCTGGACACGCAGGCTCAGTGGCCATGGCTCACAGGCCCAGCTGCTCTGCGGCATGTGGAACCTTCCTGGACCAAGGCGCGAACCCACGTCCCCTGCATCGGCAGGCGGACTCTCAACCATTGTGCCACCAGGGAAGCCCCTTCTGTCCATTTTTTGATTGGATTGTTTTATGATATTGAGTTGTATGAGCTGTTTATATATTTTGGATATTAACCTCTTATTTGCCGTATAATTTGCAAATATTTTCTCCCATTAGGTAGTTATCTTTGCATTTTGTCAATGGTTTCCTTTGCTGTGCAAACCTTTTAAGTTTAATTAGGTCCATTTGTTTATTTTTGCATTTGTTTCCTTTGATTTAGGAGACAGATCCAAAAAAGTATTGCTATGATTTATGTCAAAGAGTATTCTGCCTACCTTTTCTTCTAGAAGTTTTATGGGTTCCAGTCTTACATTTAGGTCTTCAATTCATTTTGAGTTTATTTTTGTATATTGTGTGAGAAAATATTCTAATTTCATTATTTTACATGTAGCTGTCCAGTTTTCCCAGCATCACTTATTGAAGAGACTGTCTTTTCTCTACTGTATATTCTTGCCTCCTTTGTTGTAGATTAATTGACCATAAATGCATGAAAGTGGGGGTAGCAATACTTGTATCAGATAAAACAGACTTTAAAACAACGTCTAAACAAAAGACAAAGAAGGGAATTATATAATGATAAAAGGGATCAATATAAGAGGAGGATATAACACTCATTAACTTACATGCATCTAATACAAGAGCACCTAAATATATAAAGCAAATATTCACAGCATAAAGGGAGAAATTGACAATAATACAATAATATTAACACCCCACTTACATCAATGTACAGATCATCCAGATAGAAAATCAATAAGGAAGCAATGACCTTAAATGACACAGTACAGCAATTAAATATAATAGATATCTACAAGACATTTCATCCCAAAACAGCAGAATACACATTCTTTTCAAGTGCACATGGAACATTCTCCAGGATAGATCACATGCTAGGCCACAAAACAAGTCTCAACAAATTTAAGAGAATAGAAATTATATCATGTAGTTCTTCTGACCACAACAGTGTGAAACTAAGGGAAAAAAATGTGAAAAACACGAACACATGGAGGCTAAACAGCATACTACTAACAAAACTAATGGGCCAATGAAGAAATCAAAAAGGACATCAGAAAATGCCTGGAGACAAATGAAAATGGAAACACAACTTTCCAAAATCTATGGGATGCAGCAAAAGCAGTTCTAAGAGGGAATTTTATAGTGATCCTTCTTCCTAAAACAGCTCACAATCAGCTGAATTCCTGGCTTCTCGGTAACAGGAAATCATATTCACCTATCCAAGGCTCTTTTATTGTTTTGCCCTATGGCTAATTTTTTCCTGCCACCTCAAGTGAGCTTCGGTGGCAGATTATATTTTCAAAAGATGAACATACATATATATCCTAAATCACTGTATTTTTCTTAAAATAGAATATTGATGCTCTTCTGGTGTCTATGTCCTTTCTTCTTGATTGTGGCTCTGTGATTACAGTAGAAGTGACATCGTGTGACTTCTGAGACTAGCTTAAAAAAGACAAGATACATCCTGCCTGTTTTTTTCTCTTGAGATGTTTGCCTTTCAATTTAAACACTGGGAGGATGCCCAAATTAGCCCATGCAGAGGTCACATGGAGAGGAAAATGTGGGGAAGAACTGAAACCCTCAGACAACATCAACTGCCAGATGACTTAGTGAGTGAGCATTCAGCTGATTTCAGCTCCTAGCCTTTGAACCATTCCAGTTGACCCTCGGTGGAGCAGGGGTGAGCTGACCCTGCCAACCCCTGGACAAATTGCAGATTTGTGAACATGATAAATGTTACCACTTCTTAAGCCACTAGGTTTTGGGGAAGTTTGTTACACAGCAATAATAACTGGAATACTTTAATATGAAAATATCCCATTTCTTTGTGGTATATTCAATTGTTAACTCTTTCTCCTCAACTATAAATTTATTCAAGTTTCTCATTTTAAAAAATCCAATTTTTCCTTTACATCCTCCTTCCAGGTATAGCCTTAGACATTTCCTATTCTTGAATATTCTCTACTGGAACTAGACATATGGGGAGAAAATAGCCAAAAGTCAATTTCCTGGAAACAAAATTCATGAATGTCTGGTTTACCAAACATTCCATTTGCCACAAAGTTGTTTACATCAATTGTCTGGTGTAGATGGTGGGTCCCAGGGAGGCTGTGGGGTGTCAGGGTGCTCAGACTTTTTCCTGTCCCTGCCCTCTCTCCTTCACTCTTTCTTTCCTTTGCTGATTCCGGCCATATCCTCTGACCCTTTGTTTCACCAGCTTCTTCTCCCTAATGTCCTCTCTTCATTCCATAATCACTTCTCTCTGCCCCTTATTCTCTCCCTGTGGTCCCCTCAAGCCCCTTCAGGAAATATTCTTACCCGGATCAGTAGTCTGGGCTGAGCTGTGTGACCACTTTCCTTCTCTCTTTTCCTGACAAAGGCCTATTGTCTCCATCCCAACTCCTAATATGTTGGCCTCCCAGAACCACATGCAAACTGCACATTCTTTAAAACATTGCTATAAAGTCAAAATGAAAACAAGCCAATTTACAATTCACAAACCTCTGTGAACTTTATAAGGAAAATGACTTTGACCAATTGTTAGAATCAGAAATTGTAACAGATTTGTCATTTGCCAAACTGATTATCCAGCCAACTGACTTAATGCTGGGAGTCCTCATTCCTGTCCTCATCAGATCATGTCCATTCTTTTCTGAATAGACATTCCCTTTACAGGAAGGGCAAACTCTACGCTCCTTGAAGGGCATAAATAGCTTCATCTGACCACTGTGTGTTGCTTCTACATCTTTTCCCATCATGCCCCCTCATATCTTATTGAAGCTCCAGAACACGGAACTGATTAGTTTCTGCAAACCTCTCACTGCCATGTCCAAGCTCTGGCATATGCTTTTTCTTTTGTTTGCAACACTCACTCTGCTCTTGCTCACTTGGCAAATGTTTTTTGCAGTTTCAAGTCTCCATTTTCCCAGGCTGCTTTGATATTTTAGCTGGGCTGTCATTCATTCCTACTGCTACCTTTGCACAAACCTCCACCACCAGGAGGACATTTCATGACAAAAGAATTTCTCCACTGAACTGTTAGACCTTTGAGGGCAGGCATCATAACATTCATCTCTGTATACACATGACCTAACATAGATATTGACAAATAGTAGGCTCTCGACAAATACCATTTACCTAGAAAATATTACTCCAGCCATCTGCTGTTTAAGGATAATTCTTTCACAGAACCAATTTAAAATCACTCCCTGAGGCTATATAATAAAGAAACATATAAAGACCATGTCTGCATTTTGTTTAAGACTTCTACTAAAATCAGTGTTCCCTTTGTGGTTTAAAGACCCTTGTATAAATATTCATATTACTTATTCCTCTGAGTTTTAATAGAAGGTAAACACCTGTATCTACTGGCTCAAGGCATGCTTCTTTTTATTAGATATTTTATCAGATAACAGAAGGTGTGCCCCCTGCTCTCTGCTGCCCCATCAATTTTTCCTTTACTTGCAGGGAGCTCAGTTAAGTTAATTTGTGCATGTGCGTGTGTGTGTCTGTGTGTGTGTGTGTGTGTGTGCTTTTCACCATCCTTGGATTCAAGTTTTAACTGTTTCTTCTTAGCTGTGTGGCCTTACTAGGCCTTAACGTCCTCATATATAAAATTGGGTTATCATAGCTGGTCAAAAAACTCACAAGGTTTTTGTGAGAATCAAACGAAACTTTGTAGGTAGAAATATTTTAGAAAGCGCTATCCCAATACATGATAGCTTTTATTGTTCTTCCCGAAGAACTGATATCTTAAAAAATATGACTTACACAATGTAAAAGTTTCAGTTCCTTCCCTTGCAGCCAGGAGACACAGAGAAGATTCAAAAGTAGTAAGCATATTCACTTCCATTTCCTACACTGTAGGTTAACTTTTCCTATTTACATTTTTATAACAGTATTGGACACATAGCCTTAACTGTGAACTTCCTCAAATACTTTTATGGAAGCAGATGGGGTTTATTAAATCAAGTAAAACTTCAACCAGAAAGAGCTAATTTGTTCTTAAAAGGTGATTTCATAAGAAACCAGATTTTTTAACTTTTTCTATAAACAGTAATAACAACTTACATTACTGAATTCTTATTGTGAGCCAAGTTCTGTGCTAAGTGCTTAAACGCATTTTCTTTTAAAATACAATATACCTGTGGGATAGATAACCACTATCTGAATTTCTTGAAGAGAAGCAACTAACAACTAGGGTTTAAGGAGATTGAAGAACTCACATAGCTAATTAGTAGCTGAGCTGAGAGTCTCACCCAGGAAGCCTGACTGCTAAGCCCATGTGCTTGTCTCCTACCCTGCAAAACATTCTGGTAGATTTCAGAATAAATTAGATTTATAAAAAATGCAATAAGGCTGGAGAAAAATGATTATTGTGAATTGTTTATTGTAATCACTAATGCTTTTTTCCAGGATTTTGTTTTTTCCTTGATATTCTCCCTAAAACGATCTACTCTATGTCTTTTTTTCTTTAAATATTTTTCAATTTTTTTAAACACCTTTATTGGAGTATAATTGCTTTACAATGGTGTGTTAGTTTCTGCTTTATAACAGAGTGAATCAGCTATACATATACATATAACCCCATATCTCTTCCCTCTTGCGTCTCCCTCCCTCCCACTCTCCCTATCCCACCCTTCTAGGTGGTCAAAAAGCACCGAGCTGATCTCCCTGTGCTATGCAGCTCCTTCCCACTAGATATTGGTTTTATATTTGGTAGTGTATATATGTACATGCCATTCTCTCTCTTTGTCCCACCTTCCCCTTCCCCTTCTCCGTAACCTCAAGTCTGTTTTCTAGTAGGTTTGTGTCATTATCCCTATCCTGCCCCTAGGTTCTTCAAGACCTTTTTTTTTTTTTTTAGATTCCATATATATGTGTTAGCATACCGTATTTGTCTTTCTCTTTCTGATTACTTCACTCTGTATGACAGACTCTAGGTCCATCCACCTCGCTACAAATAACTCAATTTCTTTTCTTTTCATGGCTGAGTAATATTCCATTGTATATATGTGCCACATCTTCTTTATCCATTCATCTGTCGATGGACACTTAGGTTGCTTCCATGTCCTGTCTATTGTAAATAGAGCTGCAATGAACATTGAGGTACGTGATTCTTTTTGAATTATGGTTTTCCCAGGGTATATGCCCAGTACTGGGATTGCTGGGTCGTATAGTAGTTCTATTTTTATTTCTAAAGGAACCTCCATACTGTTCACCATAGTGGCTGTATCAATTTACATTCCCACCAACAGTGCAAGAGGGTTCCTTTTTCTCCACACCCTCTCCAGCATTTATTGTTTGTAGGTATTTTGATGATGGTCATTCTGACTGGTGTCAGATGATATCTCATCGTAGTTTTGATTTGCATTTCTCTAATGATTAATGATGTTGAGCATTCTTTCATGTGTTTGTTGGCAATCTGTATATCTTCTTTGGAGAAATGTCTATTTAGGTCTTCTGCCCAGTTTTGGATTGGGTTGTTTGTTTTTTTGATATTGAGCTGCATGAGCTGCTTGTACATTTTGGAGATTAATCCTTTGTCAGTTGCTTCATTGGAAAATATTTTCTCCCATTCTGAGGGCTGTCTTTTAGTCTTGTTTATGGTTTCCTTTGCTGTGCAAAAGCTTTTAAGTTTCATTAGGTCCCATTCCTTTATTTTTGATTTTATTTCCACTTCTCCAGGAAGTGTGTCAAAAAGGATCTTGCTGTGATTTATGTCATAGAGTGTTCTGCCTATAATTTCCCCTAAGAGTTTTATGGTGTCTGGCCTTACATTTAGGTCTTTAATCCATTTTGAGTTTATTTTTGTGTATGGTGTTAGGAAGTGTTCTAATTTCATTCTTTTACATATAGCTGTCCAGTTTTCCCAGCACAACTTATTGAAGAGGCTGTCTTTTCTCCATTGTATATTCTTGCTTCCTTTACAAAGATAAGGTGACCATATGTGCGTAGGTTTATCTCTGGGCTTTCTATCCTGTTCCATTGATCTATATTTCTGTTTGTGTGCCAGTACCATACTGTCTTAATTAATGTAGCTTTGTAGTATAGTCTGACATCAGGGAACCTGATTCCTCCACCTCCAATTTTCTTTCTCAAGGTTGCTTTGGCTATTCAGAGTCTTTTGTGTTTCCATACAAATTATGAAATTTTTTGTTCTAGTTCTGTGAAAAATGCCAGTTGTAGTTTGATAGGGATTGCATTGAATCTGTAGATTGCTTTGGTAGTATAGTCATTTTCACAATGTTGATTCTTCCAATCCAAGACCATGGTATACCTCTCCATCTATTTGTATCATCCTTAATTTCTTTCATCAGTGTCTTATAGTTCTCTGCATACAGGACTTTTGTCTCCTTAGGTAGGTTTATTCCAAGGTATTTTATTCTTTTTGTTGCAATGGTAAATGGGAGTGTTTCATTAATTTCTCTTTCAGATTTTTCATCATTAGTGTATAGGAATGCCAGAGATTTCTGTGCATTAATTTTGTATCCTGCTATTTTGCCAAATCCATTGATTAGCTCTAGTAGGTTTCTGGTAGCATCTTTATGATTCTCTATGTATAGTGCCATGTCATCTGCAAACAGTAACAGCTTTACTTCTTATCTGATTTGGATTCCTTTTATTTCTTTTTCTTCTCTGATTGCTGTGGCTAAAACTTCCAAAACAATGTTGAATAATAGTGTGAGAGTGGGCAACCTTGTCTTGTTCCTGATCTTAGTGGAAAGGGTTTCAGTTTTTCACCATTGAGGATGATGTTGGCTGTGGGCTTGTCATGTATAGCCTTTATTATGTTGAGGTAAGTTCCCTCTCTGCCTACTTTCTGGAGAGTTTTTATCATAAATAGGTGTTGAATTCTGTCAAAAGATTTTTCTGCACCTATTGAGATAATCATATGGTTTTTATTCTTCAGTTTGTTAACATGGTGGATCACATTGGTTGATTTGTGTATATTGAAGAATCCTTGTATTCCTGGGATAAACCATACTTGATCATGGTGTATGATCCTGTTAGTGTGTTTTTGCATTCTGTTTGCTAGTATTTTGTTGAGGTTTTTTGCATTTATGTTCATCAGTGATATTGGCCTGTAGTTTTCTTTCTTTGTGACATCCTTGTCTGGTTTTGGTATCAAGGTGATGGTGGCCTCGTAGAATGAGTTTGGGAGTGTTCCTCCCTCTGCTATATTTTGGAAGAGTTTGAGAAGGATAGGTGTTAGCTCTTCTCTAAATGTTTGATAGAATTCGCCTGTGAAGCCATCTGGTCCTGGGCTTTTGTTTGTTGGAAGATTTTTAATCACAGTTACAATTTCAGTGCTTGTGATTGGTCTGTTCATATTTTCTATTTCTTCTGATTCAGTCTTGGCAGGTTGTGCATTTCTAAGAATTTGTCCATTTCTTCCAGGTTGTCCATTTTATTGGCATAGAGTTGATTGTAGTAATGTCTCATGATCTTTTGTATTTCTGCCGTGTCAGTTGTTACTTCTCCTTTTTCATTTCTAATTCTATTGATTTGAGTCTTCTCCCTTTTTTTCTTGATGAGTCTGGCTAATGGATTATCAATTTTGATTATCTTCTCAAAGAACCAGCTTTTAGTTTTATTGATCTTTCCTATCGTTTCCTTCATTTCTTATTCATTTATTTCTGATCTGATCTTTAAGATTTCTTCCCTTCTGCTAACTTTGGGGGTTTTTTGTTCTTCTTTCTCTAATTGCTTTAGATGCAAGGTTAGCTTGTTTATTTGAGTGTTTCCTGTTTCTTAAGGTAGGATTGTATTGCTATAAACTTCCCTCTTAGAACTGCTTTTGCTGCATCCCATAGGTTTTGGGCTGTCGTGTCTCCATTGTCATTTATTTCTAGGTATTTTTAAATTTCCCCTTTGTTTTCTTCAGTGATCACTTTGTTAGTAAGTAGTGTATTGTTTAGCCTCCATGTGTTTGTATTTTTTACAGATCTTTTCCTGTAATTGATATCTAGTCTCATCGTGTTGTGGTTGGAAAAGATGCTTGATACAATTTCAATTTTCTTAAATTTACCAAGGCTTGATTGGTGACCCAAGAGATGATCTATCTTGGAGAATGCTCCATGAGCACTTGAGAAGAAAGTATATTCTGTTGGTTTTGGATGGAATGTCCTTTAAATATCAGTTAGGTCAATCTTGTTTAGTGTATCATTTAAAGCTTGTGTTTCCTTATTTATTTTCATTTTGGATGATCTGTCCACTGATGAAAGTGGGGTGCTAAAGTCCCCTACCATGATTGTGTTACTGTCAATTTCCCCTTTTATGGCTGCTAGTATTTGCCTTATGTATTGAGGTGCTCCTATGTTGGCTGCATAGATATTTACAGTTGTTATATCTTTTCTTGGATTGATCCCTCGATCATTATGTAGTGTCCTTCTTTGTCTCTTGTAGTAGTCCTCGTTTTAAAGTCTATTTTGTCTGATACGAGAATTGCTACTCCAGCTTTCTTTTGATTTCCATTTGCATGGAATATCTTTTTCCAACCCCTCACTTTCAGTCTGTATGTGTCCCTAGGTCTGAAGTGGGTGTCTTCTACACAGCATATATATGGGTCTTATTTTTTTATCCATTCATCCAGTCTATGTCTTTTGGTTGGAGTATTTAATCCATTTGCCTTAAAGGCAATTATCAATATGTATGTTCCCATTACCATTTTCTTGATTGTTTTGGGTTTGTTATTGTAGATCTTTCCCTTCTCCTGTGTTTCCTGCCTAGAGAAGTTCCTTTAGCATTTGTTGTAAAGCTGGTTTGGTGGTGCTGAATTCTCTTAGCTTTTGCTTGTCTGTAAAGGTTTTAATTTCTCTCTCGACTCTGAATGAGATCCTTGCTGGGTAGAGTAATCTTGGTTGTAGGTTTTTCCCTTTCATCACTTTAAATATATCCTGCCCCTCCTTTCTTGCTTGCAGAGTTTCTGCTGAAAGATTAGCTTTTAACCTTATGGGCATTCCCTGGTATATCATTTGTTGTTTTTCCCTTGCTGCTTTTAATATTTTTTTTTGTATTTAATTTTTGATAGTTTGATTAATATGTGTCTTGGTGTGTTTCTCCTTGGATCCTGTATGGGACTCTGTGCTTCCTGGACTTCATTTACTGTTTCCTTTCCCATATTAGGGAAGTTTTCAACTATAATCTCTTCAAATATTTTCTCAGTCCCTTTCTTTTTCTCTTCTTTTCTGGGACCCTTATAATTTGAATGTTGGTGCGTTTAATGTTGTCCCAGAGGTCTCCGAGACTGTCCTCAATTCTTTTCATTCTTTTTTCTTTATTCTGCTCTGCTTTAATTATTTCCACTATTTTATCTTCCAGGTCACTTATCTGCTCTTCTGCCTCAGTTATTCTGCTATTGATTACTTCTAGAGAATTTTTAATTTCATTTATTTTGTTGTTCATCATTTGTTTGCTCTTTAGTTCTTCTAAGTCCTTGTTAAACATTTCTTGTATTTTCTCCATTCTATTTCCAAGAGTTTGGATCATCTTTACTATCATTATTCTGAATTCTTTTTCAAGTTGACTGCCTATTTCCTCTTCATTTGTTAGGTCTGGTGGGTTTTTACTTTGTTCCTTCATCTGCTGTGTGTTTCTCTGTCTTGTCATTTTGCTTAACTTACTGTGTTTGGGGTCTCCTTTTCGAAGACTGCAGGTTCGTAGTTCCCATTGTTTTTGGTGTCTGTCCCCAGTGGCTAAGATTGGTTCAGTGGGTTGTGTAGGCTTCCTGGTGGAGGGGACTAGTGCCTGTGTTCTGGTGGATGAGCCTGGATCTTGTCTTTCTGGTGGGCATGTCCATGTCTTGTGGTGTGTTTTGGGGTGTCTGTGACCTTATTATGATATTAGACAACCTCTCTGCTAATGGGTAGGGTTCTCTTCCTGTCTTGCTTGTTGTTTGGCATATGGTGTCAAGCACTGTAACTTGCTGGTTGTTGAATGGAGCTGGGAGCTCTCTGGTGGACCAATGTCCTGAACTCAGTTTTCCCATCTCAGAGATACAGGCCTGATGCCCGGCCAGAGCACCAAGACCCTGTCACCCACACAGCTCAGAATAAAAGGGAGAAGAAAGAAAGAAAGAAATAAAATAACGTTATTAAAATAAAAAATAAAAAAATAATTTTAAAAATTTAAAAAGTAATAAAAGAAAGAAAGAAAGAAGACAGCAACCAAACCAAAAAACAAATCTGCCAATGATAACAAGCACTAACAACTATACTAAGAAAAAAAAAAAAACAGAACCCTAAGAAAAATGGTAAAAACAAAGCTATACAGACAAATCACACACAGAAGCATACACTTACACACTCACAAAAAGAGAAAAAGGGGGGGAAAATATATACTGTTGCTCCTAAAGTCCACCTCCTCAATTTGGGATGATTCATTGTCTATTCAGGTATTCCACAGATGCAGGGTACATGAAGTTGATTGTGGAGATTTAATCTGCTGCTCCTGAGGCTGTTGGGAGAGATTTCCCTTTCTCTTCTTTGTTTGCACAGCTCCCGGGGTTCAGCTTTGGATTTGGATCTTCCTTCTGCGTGTAGGTCGCCTGAGGGCATCTGTTCTTCGCTCAGACAGGATGGGGTTAAAGGAGCAGCTGATTCGGGGACTCTGGCTCACTCAGGCCGGGGGGAGGGAGGGGTATGGATGCGTGGTGAGCCTGCGGCGGCAGAGGTCGGCATGACATTGCACCCGCCTGAGGCGTGCCGTGCGTTCTCCCGGGGAAGTTGTCCCTGGATCACAGGACCCTGGCAGTGGCGGGCTGCACAGGCTCCCGGGAGGGGAGGTGTGGACAGTGACCTGTGCTTGCACACAGACAGTCCCATGCCTGTCTCTGGGGTCCGTGCTGATAGCCGTGGCTCGCGCCCGTCTCTGGAGCTCCTTTAAGCAGCACTCTGAATCCCCTCTCCTCGCGCACCAGGAAATAAAGAGGCAAGAAAAAGTCTCTTGCCTCTTCAGCAACTCCAGACTTTTTCCCGGACTCCCTCCCAGTTAGCTGTGGCGCACTAGCCCCCTTTAGGCTGTGTTCACGCTGCCAACCCCAGACCTCTCCCTGGGATCTGACCGAAGCCCAAGCCTCAGCTCCCAGCCCTGCCCACCCGCTCGGGCTGGTGAGTGCTGGTGGGCACCAATCCTCTGTGCGGAAATCTCTCCACTTTTCCCTCTGCACCCCTGTTGCTGCGCTCTCCTCTGCGGCTCCGAAGATTCCCCCCTCAGCCACCCGAAGTCTCTGCCCGCACAGGGGCTTCCTAGTGTGTGGAAACCTTTCCTCCTTCACAGCTCCCTCCCACTGGCGCAGGTCCCGTACCTATTCTTTTTTCTCTGTTTATTCTTTTTTCTTTTGCCCTACCCAGGCACGTGGGGAGTTTCTTGCCTTTTGGTAGGTCTGAGGTCTTCTGCTAGCATTCAGTAAGTGTTCTGTATGAGTTGTTCCACATGTAGATGTATTTCTGATGTATTTGTGGGGAGGAAGGTGATCTCCACGTCTTACCCGTCTGCCATCTTGAAGCTCCTCCCCTTTAATTTTTTTTTAAACTTTCTTTTTCTTTATTCTTTGGCTGCAACAGGTCTTAGTTGCAGCACATGGGGTCTTTGAAGTGTGCAGGATCTTTAATTGTGGCACGGGCTGTTCGTTGTGGCATGCGGACTTCTCTCTAGTTGTGGTGTGTGGATTTTCTCTCTCTAGTTGTGGCATGGGGTCTCCAGGGTGCATGGGCTCTTTAGTTTGTGGCACATGGGCTCTCTCATTGAGGCACATGAGCTCAGTAGTTGTGGCATGTGGGCTTAGTTGCCCTGTAGCATGTGGGATCTTAGTTTCCCGATCAGGGATTGAACTTGCATCACCTGCATTGGAAGGTGGATTCTTTACCACTGGACCACCAGGGAAGTCCCTATGCCTTTTTTATATCTTTACTAAGAACTCCTTTACTGTCAATTTCCACTCCTCAAGTCTGCTGCTTCTTATACTGTGATCGGTTGAGTGTTTCTTATTCCTTTGTCCATGGCTGTATTATTTTTCATTACCATATTTTTAAATTGAGTCCAGTGATTATTATTCCATTTCCTTAAATTTTAAAAAGTCAATTGTGATTTTTGATATCTTGTGATATTCTTGAAATCAGCCTTCAATGTGGTCTTGCCTTTAGATAAAGGTTCTACTTGTAGTCACCCTGCACTGTTTAATCAGACTCAAATTGCCCATAATGTTTCTTTGAACTCAAATTCATTCAGCTTTCTGAGCAAAGAACTTATGAGACTGTACAGGTGTTCTTTCCTTATAAAACTTCAATTTCTGAAAATAAGTAAAATCACATCATGAAAATTCTGTTACAATTTACAGATTCACAATACAATTTCTTAAAAAGCCATCCTTCCTTAGATCGTCAAGATATCATTTGATTTATAAACAACTAAATGGCATACATATTTGTGAAGTGTAAGACACCTGGCCTAAAGTTGGCCAGTGTTAGGAAATATGTTAAAAAACAATGTTTGATCTTTTTAAAATCTTATGTAAATTGTTTTGCTATATGAGATAGAATCTTATATATATATATGTATATATAGATAAGATATACATATATCATATACATAAGTCTCTCTATACAGTTCCATTTTCTATCAATTATATATAT
>NW_006797240.1:271465-272127 GCF_000442215.2 Lipotes vexillifer | reverse complement strand
TATTATATATATATATATATATATATATATATATATATATATATATATATATATATATATATATATAATTGATAGAAAATGGAATATAACCTGAGTAACTAAATCTCTAACTGAATGTTGTATCTGGATATATCTGGATAAGGGTTCCATCAACTTTCAAGGAAGAATGTGGAATATGTTATTGTCCATAGAGCCACCCTAGACTAAACCTTACCTGTTACCTTTTGTCGGTCTTAAGTCCTTTGTTTTACATTCGTATGTTTTACAGCACTTAGCTGTGTGTCTGGCACTTAGCAAATACTTGATAAACTCTAGCTCTTCATGTCCTTCTAATCCTCTTCGCACACCTCAAATCTAAGCCATCATCATTTCATGTCTACCATAACCTTCTAATATATGTCTTCCTTGCTACAATCTCTCACCGCCTGTCCCATAGGTCGGTACCAAAATAATAGTTTTAACTATACAACTTTACATACACTATCTCTCTACAAAAGGCTTTCAAGGACTCTGGCCTTCAAACTCTAACTTCTCTTTCAATTTAACTCTTACCTACTTCCCTACCTTCTTTCCCACTCTGCCCCTACATGGATCTTCTGCTGAAGTGTAATTGATCTACTCATAGTTTCCCAAACCCAATCCGTTCAACTTCATGGACTCTT
>NW_006797240.1:264819-271455 GCF_000442215.2 Lipotes vexillifer | reverse complement strand
ACTCTTTCCCTTTGTCTACAATTCCCTCCTCTCCTTTTTATGTACCTCAGTGCTCTCTTTCCTTCAGGCTCCAATATCATATTCCTTCAGCAATTATTGATACTCCACTAAGTATTCACTTCCTTCATATTATAAGTAGCCTATTTCATATGTCCTGTCTCTCCAGAGAGATGATGTCTCTTGAAGGCAGGATCACCTCTGACTTTGCCTTCTACATGGTAGGTCATCAATAAGAGTTGCAATGATTCTCCTCACTAGACCACGAATTCTCTGGACTTACAGAGCAGTTACGTATCAGCTTCTTGCTTTGTCTTTCTTTCTCATGCAGATGTGCCCGCAAGCTCCTTGGCTTAATCACTCTGGGTCAGAGCCCCCAGAAGTCCTTGCTCCCCTCCCAGAGAAGATCGTCTGGACTCTGCTCCCTAGAACCATCTCCTTGTCTTTATTTATTAACCTGAAATGAACCTCAAGTTAACCAGGCCTGGGGCCACTGCTCATTTCTGTCTGCTGTGAAGTATTCTGTCAAGAATTGCTTTTTACCTACCTGTCTTTGTTAAGGATTCTTACTCTCCTCTTAATTCCTAAGTTAAGTTTTAGTAAGCAATTAAAATAAAATTCTTTTCTTTCTTTCTGAACCACCTCTGATCGCTCCTAAAAGAGCAAAAAAAGGCAAAACTTATTTGGGGGGACTTTTGAACAATTTCATTCACAATTATTTAAGAAAACGTAGCTGAATATAAAACACTGTAAAGTTTATATTTGTAGTAATCTATCCTTCATCCCCCCATCTGTTTGATGAAACCAGGCACTTTGTTAATTATATCCAGCTAGTTTACTGGGAGAAACATCCAGTTTAGAAACATTCGGCTTTATTAAAAGAAACAAAATACAACTACAACAGAAGAGAAAAACTGCTTTAATATACTCATGGACTTCTACTGCTTCAGTGAGCAGGTGAGGAAGAGAAGCAATTCTTTATTTCCAAATTATAAAGTACGATCAAATTTGAAGCTGTGAAAATACTGAACTTTTGCTAGAAAAAAATAAATGATTTGAAGCCCTAGTGATCACACAGAGAATCCAGACAATTTGACAGCTATGAATTTATCTCACTTGTGAATGAATAACCTTTGTAACTCACTTGGGACTTAAATATTCCAAACACATTTCCCTGGAAACACTTCAAAAGGCATAGTTCATTTCTGTCTTTACTAAACAACTCCTTTGGTTACCTTTAGGTTGCTGGCTTTGTGGTTTGAGTACAGACTTGAAAGTTTGAAAATTAACATAGTTAAAGCTTGCCAGTGGGTTTTACTCCTGTAAGAGTGAAACAAGATGAACTCTTTGATTATTTTACGGTGTAAACAGCCTCTTTTACCACTGTAATAAGGGAGCCTCATTGCTACTATTTACAAAATTTCAGCTCTGTCTCTGAGCTAAAGTGCAATATATTTGTATTTAAAATAAGAAATATTTCCACCAAAGTGCATGTAACAGACCAGAAGCACAGCTGATTTAATTGAGCTCCATGTAGCTCTTAGAGGCTTGCTGAAAACTGACAAGTTTTTACAGATAGATCCAGGATTTCAGGTCAAGTGTAATGATAGCTTTGGAGAATTTCTTGCATGGACTCTTTCAGGATCAAAAAGTTCAAATGCACTTCCTGCATTGTGCTAGGTTCTGACCATTGCAAGGCAAACAAGTCATTGCAAGTCTGTTTCTTGGCACTTAGAACTGATTCATTTCTCCTTGTCCCTACGTAGCAGGCAAACTCTGAATACTGTTCATAGAGTCACATCCCTGTCCACTAATGTGTCAGACCTGTTCCTATATTTTATACTTTAAATATTGCATTAAAAATGTAATTGAGATGTTAGTAGTCAATTTAAAAATATGCTTGTTTGGGGGTAGTTTTGAAAAACATTTTTGTTTCATGTGCAAAACTGTATGCTTTACTTCTTTCCTCTTATTCCTTGGGAAGATTTCATGGAGAAGAAGGCACTTCATCTTATATGAGAAAAGAGATTTGTCCATTCTAGGTTTGAAAATCTTTATGGAAATAGACTTAGATTATAGCCAAGATAAATTTTTAAACTTTAACTTTTAGAAGCTGAAATTTAACCCGCATTTACTTTTTCTGATCGCATTAAAAAGAGCTATTCACTTCAGTGAACTTTGTTTTGTAAGTCTCTTATATGTCAAAATAAATATGCCCTTGCATCTTTAACAAAGGGTAAAGGACATATCTCAGGATAAGCATTTCCTCCCCACCCCCCTTTTCAGCTGGCTTTTGAAGGGCATTCTCTGGAAATCCTGGTGACCTCTTGGACCACTCTACCAAGTTCTCTTCTTCCTGCCAAGGCTGTCTGTGTTCTTTCACATGTGCTCACTGGTGAGAGAATTTCAACCATCACCTTTACTTAACTGGCTAAGAAATCGTCATCTCCAGCCCCTGCCCTGGCTTCCCTCTGTAATTCTAGTTGTGTGTTCCATGCATAAACATCTCCCTGCTATTGACTCTTAAATCAACTTTTCCTCTTGCCTATTCCACTTCAGTTCATGATACCCCGAGGTGGTAGGATAAAGTTTTCTTTACTAGGGATCATTTTATTGCAAAAGACAGACATCCTTTCAAACTAGCTTAAGCCAAAGAAGACCTTTTTTTTTTTTTTTACATTTTTACTGGGGTATAATTGCTTTACAATGGTGTGTTAGTTTCTGCTTTATAACGTAGTGAATCAGCTATACATATACATATATCCCCATATCTCTTCCCTCTTGTGTCTCCCTCACTCCCACCCTCCTTATCCCACTCTTCTGTGTGGTCACAAACCGCTGAGCTGATCTCCCTGTACTATGCAGCTGCTTCCCACTAGCTATCTATTTTAGATTTGGCAGTGTATATATGTCCATGCCAGTCTCTCACTTTGTCCCAGCTTACCCTTCCCCTCCCCGTATCCTCAAGTCCAATCTCTAGTAGGTCTGCATCTTTATTCCTGTCTTGTCCCTAGGTTCTTCATGACCTTTTTTTTTTTTTTTAGATTCCATATATATGTGTTAGCATACAGTATTTGTTTTTCTCTTTCTGACTTACTTCACTCTGTATGACAGACTCTATGTCCATCGACCTCACTACAAATAACTCAATTTCATTTCTTTTATGGCTGAGTAATATTCCATTGTCTATATGTGCCACATCTTCTTTATCCATTCATCTGTCGATGGACACTTAGGTTGCTTCCAGTCCTGGCTATTGTAAATAGAGCTGCATGAATATTGTGGTACATGACTCTTTTTGAATTATGGTTTTCTCAGGGTATATGCCCAGTAGTGGGATTGCTGGGTCATAGGGTAGTTGTATCTTTAGTTTTTTAAGGAACCTCCATACTGTTCTCCATAGTGGCTGTATCAATTTACATTCCCACCAACAGTGCAAGATGGTCCCCTTTTCTCTACACCCTCCTCAGCATTTATTCTTTGTAGATTTTTTCATGATGGTCATTCTGACTGATGTGAGATGATATCTCATTGTAGTTTTGATTTGCATTTCTCTAGTGATTAATGATGTTGAGCATTCTTTCGTGTGTTTGTTGGCAATCTGTATATCTTCTTTGGAGAAATGTCTATTTAGGTCTTCTGCCCAGTTTTGGATTGGGTTGTTTGTTTTTTTGATATTGAGTTGCATGAGCTGGTTGTAAATTTTGGAGATTAATCCTTTGTCAGTTGCTTCATTTGTAAATAATCAAGACAGTATGGTACTGGCACAAAAACAGAATTATAGATCAATGGAATAGGATAGAAACCCCAGAGATAAACCCACGCACATATGGTCACCTTATCTTTGATAAAGGAAGCAAGAATATAGAATGGAGAGAAGACAGCCTCTTCAATAAATTGTACTGGAAAAACTGGACAGCAACATGTAAAAGAATGCAATTAGAACACTCCCTAACAGCATACACAGTAATAAACTCAAAATGGATTAAAGACCTAAATGTAAGGCCAGACACTATCAAATTCTTTGAGGAAAACATAGGCAGAACACTCTATGACATCAATCACAGCAAGATCCACTTTGACTCACCTCCTAGAAATGGAAATAATAACAAAAATAAACAAATGGGACCTAATGAAACTTAAAAGCTTCTGCATGGTAAAGGATGAAAAGACAACCCTCAGAATGGGAGAAAATATTTGCAAATGAAGAAGACATTTGAGGAAGGATGTACAGTACCTGACTGACCCACAGGCAGGTAGTGCTTCTGGGTTTCACGAAGGAACCAGGACCTGGTGAGTAAGCCAGACCAAGGCAGATAATCTCTCTCCCCTCTGAGTTTAACATCTCTCCTCATTGCTTTTCTTTGTTTTTCTGCCAGTTTCTCATTATCCTCCTTTTCTCTCTTTTAGCTATGACCTTTACTATATTTTTACATTGCACCTTCATAGTATAACTGAGCAGGACACTTTGGTGCCTTCCTGGAACAGACTCACCTAAAATTTTAGCCTTCTAGGCCTTCCCTGAGTTCCAAAGAGTAAATTTAGTCAGAGAAGTGAGAAAATGCAGAAAGAAAGACAAAATAATAATAGTTTGGCCACTAAACAAAGTCAAGGACCTTTAGTTCCTTCTCAGGGACTATGATAATAACTTGAGCCATGTCCTTTGAGCTGTTTTACAGACACTGAAACCTCCTATATGCTGCCCACAAACACGTAGACCCCAGACTGGTTGGAACCAGAAAGTTGATGATGCTGACTCCCAATTACCTCACTACCAACCAATCAGAAGAATGACCATGAGCTGATCACACACCCCACAAATCCCCTCCCTCACCCTGTCTTTCTCTGAAAGCCATCAAAGAGTTAGGGTCTTTGGAGTCCTAGCTGCCTGGACTCCTTACTTGGCGCCCTGCAATAAACACTGTACTTTTCTTCAGCACAACCTCGTGTCAGTAGATTGGCTTTACTACCTGCTGGTGAAAGGACCCATGTTTGGTTCAGTAACACATAGATTCCCTCAAGTGGCTCTGTCAGCCCTGAATTTATATCACCTTAACGTTCTACTACCTGCAGCTGTCAATCTTCCCCAATTTCATTTCCAAATTTCTGGGTTTAGATGGCCCACAATGGCCTCATGTGGTGTTCAGTGTGCAGCCCAATTTAATCCAATCTCAGTTAAAAGAAGAATAGATTTTTCAGTATAAATATGATGTACTATAAATAGCTATTGTCCACTGCTGTGAAGGGCCATTATGGACAGGCAAACCTGAGCTGAGGCACACCCTTCTAATATCTTCTATGTAGTTGAAAGGACATTTTATAACATCCCCCAAAGGGGTAATGGTTACTGCAAGAGACTCCATTTTTTATTTCCAGTATGAACATATTTTGCAAATTAACTGTAGTGTGAGACACAAAGATGGCACTGTCTTAGTCATCCAGGCTTTAACGTTTGATGCCACAGATACTCTTCTTACCAAATCTAAGCAGTCACCAACTTTTGTCAGCTCTTTCTTCAAAATATCTCTTGTTCCATTTCTTTTCCCAATTCTCCCACTCCTGGTCCTCCCATCCTTTCTGAGCTTCTTATCATCTTTCCCCATTTCTCCTATTATAGAAGCTTTTTAATTTTAATTGTTCTCCCTACTTCCAATCTCTCTTCTTGCTAATTCATCATTCACATTGCTGACAAATTGTTCATAGAACACTTTCAAACTTGTCATTCCTCCACTAGAAGACTTCAGTGACTCTCCACAGCCTACCAGATGAAGTCCAAAGGGCTTATTCTGACAGTTTAAAACCTTGACTACTGAACTGCAACCTTGGCAGATAGCTCTAACTATTCGTGTCATTTGCCCTGTACCCCAGCTCAGCTCTGCTCTAAGTGGCCTTGAACTCTGATTCTACATTTTTTCTGAAACCAACCCTGCTGGCCTGGGATGCACTCTTTTCTCTCTGCTTTCTCAATCCCATCCATCATTCAAGTCATCATGCAAGTCCCTTTTTCTCTGTGAAGACTTCCATATTCACTCCAGCCCAACTGATCTTTTATTCCTCTGAATTACTATAGTTTTTTCCTCTGTCCCATTCATTAAACAGTTCTCTACTTCCCAAAATATAGTTCTACTATTTTATGCAATTTAAAAACTTTTCAATGGTTTTGTTTCTTCAATTAGATTTTATATTTTGTGGGGCAGAGACCACGTCTTCTCTTTTATTATTCTTCCTACTGACACTGATTACCATGTGTTATACATGGTAACAGCTCCTGAAATACTGACTGTTAGGACCAAATCTCTTAGGTCACTTTGCTGCAATGTAGAATGCATATCAACTTGCTAAAATGTTGTTGATTTTCTATTTTAATTAATTCTTCTCACTACAAATAAACCAGATTGGTGATAGTGTTAATTTATAGGCTCCAACATAGGAACTATTTCGTTTCATATTAACATTGAAGTTATACGGCTTTCAGGTTGCAGTATAGTATGTTAGGTGGCAGTGTGGAGGGCAGATGTATGAGGTAGTTGGCTAACTCCTAGTGTCTTATTATCCACATAATGGAAAATGAGGTGAACAGAATTGATTTCCAGGCACAGGAGAATGTCCTCTGACTTATGGGGTGAGGCAAAAAGGGAA
>NW_006797240.1:240741-264809 GCF_000442215.2 Lipotes vexillifer | reverse complement strand
GAAAGAGCATGTCAAATGTTAAAATGAAGTGGACTGTTTCCAAAAGAAATGCAAATGAAGTAAAACAACATTAAGGAAGCATTGGTTGACCTGAAGAGTAAACCCTTGTTATACAAGTTCTCAATGGCTTAGGACAGGGTTCTTGTCAAGGGAAGAAGTTATCTTTTAACTTCCCCCTCATCAGAAATCTTCACTCAGTTCCCTGGGCTGGGAACTTTTTCCTGTGGGAAGAGATCTTTGATAACAAACTTGCAGTAAATGGAAAAATAAGATTTACTTAGAAAAAAGCTTAGCAATTTGCTTGTTTATTCAGTAAATTTGAAACTTGGTGGGCTAAATACCAATGATACATGCAATTGTAGATACAGTTTTTTACATCTCATGGGGAGAAGAATATAAACCAAAATAATTATAGACATAAGACCATAGAAATCAGGTATGGGAATTGAGATATTTCTGGTACAGGTGAGGTAGGTGGGGTTATTTTGAATATATATGTGCCTACCTTGCTTAAAACTATACATGTGTGTATATGATTTCTTTGAATTTTCCAATGTTAAAATCATATTTATCTTATCAGTTAGAATTCTTCCTTTCCTTTCTGAATGTGTCATTTCTTTGAGATATTTGTTCCAAGGGCTCTTTGGTTTCCTAAACTGTAACTGTATTTGAGATCTTTTTAATGTAACTGATGTAGCATTTCCTTAAATGTGTACCTTTTTAAAGCTATATAATTCTGACAGTGCTAATCCTGGTCATTCATTCATTCACTCTTTCTTTCTGCATTCTAATGAGTGTTTACTATGTGGCAGGCCCTGTGTTGGGGCTCAGGATAGGATATAAATCATAGAATCACAGAACTTTGCATCAGGAGGGACCATTCTCAGTGCTGAGGGTCTTCCCTTCACAATGACGGTACATGCAAAATTGAAGATCTCCAGTAACCATGGGTCTTAAGGAGTGGACTTCTTCTTCCTTGAACTTCTTGAGCCTAGGAAAGCTTGGAAAGCCTTTCTTGATAAGCCTTTGCCAACCATCTCTTTGAATTTTGCCTTCTCTTTTGAATATGTCTCTTTAAAATTGGAGTTTATCAGAAAGCTTCTTCTTCATCCATAAAGATTTCTTTATATAACTGCCCTTTTTAATCTTTATAGAATTATGTCCTTAGTACAATTGTCACCAAAGCTTAATTTATAATGGAAAAACGTACTTGGCATACAATGTCATGCAAAATGAAATGTGCCATCATACAGAAAGTCAAATTAACAAACACCAACAAACCAAACAAAAAATGTGTTGTTTCTACACTTTTTTTCAATTGGGAAAAGAAAATAATGCCATTATTTCTATAAAAAAAAAAAGAAACAGTGCTGTAAAAAGAGAAATATATAAATATTCAAGGAGCCATTTTTTAATTGAGGATCAAATATGATAACAGACCCCAAGTGCTTGAAAGATTGTGAGGACATAAACCCAGGCCTGAGAGGCTAAAACATATCAAGTAACAAGGTAAACAAGGTGAGAGCTCTCAAGAAGGATTAGAGGGCTTGATGGGCAGCTTCCTCTTTTCTGCCTATTGTGTTGAATGTACTATCTCTCCAAAAAAAAAAAGCTACCATTTTTTGATGGAAATACTATTTTTTCTGTTTTACTTACAAAGAAAAGTAACTTCTGATAAATTAAAATATCAAAGAAAATCATAAAACTGGTGAGTTGTTGGTGTGTGTGTGCACATGTGTGTGTATTAGGATTTGACCCCAGGTTTTGCAAAATACAAAGATTGTGCCATTTCCACTGGGAGCCGTACAGGAGAATTTACCTGTCAAATCACTTGTGTCCTATTTTCTGTTTTTGAAGCCACAGACTTGTGATCTTCAGACCCATGGGTCCCATAGAATTCTTTTATTAGGGGATCAAATACGATAGCCGTGGTTCAAAATGCTTAGAAGAAGATTGTCTGGATATAGAACTGGGCCTGATAAGTGGTGGTAAAAATGTAACAGGTGCATCTGAAAAAGAAAACAAACAAACAAAATAAAAAGGGAAAAAAAGAGGAAAGCACCCTTCACTTAAAAAAAGAAATCCCTCAAAAATCTATTTAGGCCAAGGAGGATGATCAGCTTAGCTTATATTCATTTAACTGATTATAGAAAATATAGCTGTGTTTTATAGCACAAAGAAGATTAAGAAAACTTGGCATGGAAATCATTGTTGCTAAAATGTCAGAATAATATATACAACATTTGCTGCACTACATTTAATATATATACATGTGTGTGTGTGTGTATATATTTTTATATATATATATATATATATATATATATATATATATATATTTGCACTTGGAAGGTGAACATTTTAAATGAAAAGTCAATGGAGAAGAAAACATTTGGCATCGTTACAAGATTTGAGGAATCAAGTTCCTATTCTTTCTGCCAAAAATTTTTAGGACTGATTCCAGCTGATTCTTTCAGCCAAACACCTACATTTTAAATTTTTCAATATTTTTAATATTTCAGAGCAAGTATGAAATTACCACCTTGATAACCTGGCACATTTAACTGAAACATCTTTATATTTCTCCAGTAGACGTGATTCTTGTAGCAGAATGTAATTTTTTTCTCTTTTATTCACCTATGCTCTCACAATTAGGAAACAAAAGAACATCTTGATCAGATTCAGAATTGTTATAGAGAGGTTTTGGTCCACAACTAAGTGAGAAAGAGCCTCAAAATAATAGACACAAAAATAAAAGAACTAGTTCTTTGACTCCTCTGTGGCTCCCTCTATTGAGCTTTGGTGCATTTGTGGGCATTTAACCCTAAGAATAAAAAAAGGCAAGAATACTCTAGCCTCCCTTTATAGCAATATATACAGAGTTAATAAGCTAAGGTAAATGAATTAAGTAAAGTTTCTAGTAAAATAGCAAGTAATAGATTCCCCCAAACCATTTTTATAATGCCGTAATTTGTAAAGCTAAAATTTTTCTTATTCTTCAACTTCCAAGTATTTCGGGTGCACTTTCCTCTTGTATAAAACTCAAGGGTGTACAAGCTTCAATGACCATGAAAGAAATAACTTGGAGGGTGTTAAGAGTACATTAGTGAATTTATCCAATTGAGTTTTTAAAAGGTGACTTAGAAAGCTTAGAACATCACCATGCTCTTTACTCCACCAGACAATTTGGTAATAATTTCTTGGGTAATCATTCTAATGGTGTAATAATGTATTCCATTTTCAGACCTAATTAGTCCCCCTTTGCTTCGAGTGCTATGAAAAAAATTACATACTTCTTGGTGATGCTGCTTAACCTTTTACCCTTCCTTTGTATGATTGATCTGAGAACTATTTGCTTTTACATAAAACATCACTAAATAAAATTGTTGTCTACAGGTTGTATCTTCTGAAAGTAACCAACACTACTAGTCTATGTTGCCAGAAGTTTAAATGTCTTATCTCCCAGGAAGATTTCCTAAGGGAACTCTCTGAGTGTATCTCTAAACACCATCCAACTTCTGAATTGAAGAGGTAAAGAAATAGGCCCTCATATCTTTTTATTTAAATTCATTTTCCTCTCATTTTTAGTAATAATTTTGATGAGATATAATTTACCCTTTTAAAGTGTGCAATTTAAGGCTTTTTTTTTAGTGTATTCACAGCCACACAACCATCACCACTATCTAATCCCGGAATATTTTCATTACCCCGAGAAGAAACCCACACCCATTAGCACTTACTCCAATCCTTCCCTCCCGTAGGTGCTAACAACCACTAATCTACACTGTCTCTATGGATTTGCCTGCTGTGGATATTTCATACAAATAGAATCAGAGAATTTGTAGCCTTTTGTGTCTGACTGGTTTCTTTCACTTAGCATAATTTCAAGGTTCATTCATGTTGTAGCATTTATCAGTACTTCATTCCTTTTTATGGTGAATATTATTTCATGGTATGGATAGACCACAACTTGTTCATTCATCCTTCAGCTGATGGGCACTTGGGTTGTTTTCACTTTTTGGTTAGTGTAAATAATGATACTATGAACATTTGGGTACAAGTTGTTTTGCAGACATAGGTTTTCAATTCTTTTGGGTATATACCTAAGTGTAGAATTTCTCAGTCATGTGGTAACTTCATGCTTAACAATTTGAGGAACTGTAAACCATCTTCCAAAGTGGCTGTACCATTTCATAATCCCACCAGCAGTATATGGGTTTTCAAATTTCTCTATATCTTAGCCAACACTTGTTATTGCCTGTATCTATACTGTTTGTATCTATGGGGGAGCAGCCCCAAATTACATTTATTAGATATTTCATGAAGAAATTCTGCTTTTACCTTTCTCTGTTCCAATGACTTTAGTCCATTTCAACCTTATCTCTTCGTTGGATAATTACAGCCACCTCTTATTTGCTTCCCATTGTTGTATCCTCCCTGTTACAGTTAGACTGATCTCTTAAAAAAAACATGTGGCAAATACAAACATTATTTCAAAAAGCACACATGCTGGATTTTTTGCTGTGGCTAATCCTGTATCTTCAAAAAAACATAAGTAAAAGCTAAGTTTTTTTCAGGTCCTTTGAGTTTGGATTTATATTTCTTTTTAATACATATCTGTGTTTTGATTTGTTTTAATTTGGTGAGAAATATCATGCTTCATTTGGGTTTTTCCTGCAAGACATTTAGATTAGAGCCACAGTAAAAGTCAAGCAGCTCTAAGATGTTCTAGTAGCCTACTTTTATTGAATGCCTGCTATGTACCAAGAAGTTTTCTCAGTGCTTTCTGTATGTTAACTCATTTATTTCTCATAACAAAAATTCCTATGAGGTGAATACAGTTATTATTAAACTCGTTTTCACATTATGCAATAGAGACAGAAAAGTTAAGTAACTTGCCCACAGTCACACAGCTAATAGATAATAGAGCCAGAATTTCAACCAAAGAATCTGGTTCCAGAGCCCACAAGTGTAGCCACTAAGATATACTACCTCTCTTTTTTACACACTGCCTGAAATGTATGAGATTTAAAATAAAAGTTTGCCATTTTCTAGCATTCAATGTGGTTTAGAGTAGCTTAAGATGTTCATGCTTTGATTAATTCTTGTACAATATTATCATATACAATAAGAAGGTTATATATTAAAACCTCCCTGTGTTTACCACCCAGAGGTTTACAAAGTCAATTTTGCCAAACTTAAAAACAGTAGTTTAAACAACAAGGTCCTATTGTACAGCACAGGGAATGATATTCAATATTCTGTGCTAAAGCGTAATGGAAAAGAATAGGAAAAGTATGTATGTATATGTATAACTGAGTCACTTTGTTGTACAGCAGAAATTAATACAACATCATAAATCAACTGTACTTGAATAAAATTTTAAAAAATTTTAAAAAATAGCTTTAACAAACAAAAAAACTACTGGATTACTTAAAGGATAACTTCTAAAAGACATTCTTAGAAAAAGAACATTTCCTGAAATTTTCATGATAGTCGATGTCTTATTATTATATTGCCTGCCAGTTTATGTGCTACTCCCCTCTCCCACCTCTTTTAAACCATCTAACAGAGCATTTTGTGTTTCTGAACATTTACATTCAATGTGTTAAATGTCACCAAGGAAAAATAAAACAGAGGACATCAATTAATAATGTACTCTTAATTTCTGTCATCCCATGATTCCATGTCTTGCCATGGTGACCGAATTTGCCATGACAGGAATATGGTTCTGGTTCCAGACCATTCCAACTGTAGCAGTCACTAAATCTTACTGGGAATTTTTGCCCTCTTAGCAAATTTAATCAGATTGCTTTTCTCAGGACCATTTCAGATGGGTATCTGTGACAAGGAGGGAGGGTATGATGGGGAATTGAAGAGTGACTCTTTTATATTAGAAATATACTGAATGTAAATGTGTATCATTACAGAGTGTCTGATTTTTCTGTTTAAGTAGATTCGAGAAGAAAAAAAATCAAAAGTCATATTTTATTAACACTTCCTAGTTGTGTGAACAAATCTCTTAGTTCCCCAATTCTAAAATGGGGATAATAATATTAATATTATCTATACATAATAATAATATCTATATTTCAGGGTTTATCAGACATGAGGATTCACGCTAAGTAAATGTTTAAAACCATATGCAGTATTCAAAAAATATTAATTCTAATTATTATATTTTAACACTTGAAATAAAAGTGATCATTCTATGTTCATAAGAATAAAAAATTAAAAATCTTTTGGCTGGCTCAGAAACTACAATATACAGGTTGTATTATATTCCTATGACAACTTTCAGACATCAGTACTTGATCATGGGTATAATCCATATGTATGTTCCAGGTTTCACCAGCCCATAGGTAACAGTGTTATCTCAAAGATTAACAACTGGCTTTTGATAGTATGTGGATCTTGCTTGTTTGATCCAGGATGTCTGCTCCCACCCTTTCACATTTCTTCTAGGAGCCCCAGGTGTGAGGGAAAGTTTTGCTTATGTTTTACTAACTAAGCTTCCTCATCAAGAGGCCCCACCAGGGCCCCATTCGGGAGGCCCCATGAGTGTCCACAGCTGTATGGCTCCCCGACTCTTGTCACCTTTGTTGCTTTGGTCAGCACCACCTGAGCCCAGCATCTTGGTTTGTTGTCTCCCTAATCCTCTCACATAGAACAGTATTACAGGCATTATCTCACAGATGCCAAAACAGGTTTAAAATCCCCCCTTTGAATCACATCATCTTCAACACTTCAACATTTTACCCTCAAGTGTGAACCATGGGCTTATTGCCCAGGAAGGAGAATCTTGATGCTTCCTGCAAAAGGAGCATTAACATCCACATTGATTCTTTTGAGCTCTTAGTGAGGCTATGACTTGGTGGAGGGCTCTCCAAATAACAGTTTAAAAAAAATATGTCAAGCAGTGGACTGAAAGACTGAGCAGAATTTCTCAAAGTTGTGGTCTCAAGAAGGCTTTTCACTGTTAAAGAATTATTGAGGATCTAAAAAAGCTTTTGATTACATGAGTTATTGCTATTTACTTAATAGAACTGAAAACTGAGAAAATATTTATTTTAAAATTCATTTTAATATGTCAATAATAAACCCATTACATGTTAACATAAATAACTGGGACAGGACCGAGGGGAGTCACAGCCCCATCTCAGGCCCCTCAGCACTCACAGGAGCCCAGTGAGGTCTGATCAGCAGGGATGACTGCAGACCCCGACCAAATGAGGAAAGAACCACCACAGATACTAGCCAAAGGGCGGGACACGGCTGAGATTGGCAGCCAGAGGACAGTGGAAAGACCTGCATGTGATTCCCCTTCCTCCCACCCCCGCAAGGCCCCTTAGACTCTGCTTCTTCACATGCCCAGTTGCTATCTTGGAGAGTGGTGGAAGAAATCAGACAGGTTGGGCATTTATGTAAAAAAAAGCTAAGTGTGTTATTTGTATCTGGGAATCAGTTTCTGTTTTGTTATATTGTTCTTTTGTTTTGCTTTTTATATTCCTCATACACATGAAAACAAACAGTATTTGTCTTTTTCTGTTTGACTTATTTCATTCACTAAGCATAATACCCAGAGGTGATGGGGCAAAATAGGTGAAGGGAATTAAGAGGTACAAACTATCAGTTATAAAATAAGTCACAGGGATATAACGTACAGCACAGGGAATATAGTCAGTAACACTACAGTAACTCTGTATGATGTGTAATCTATAAAAATATTGAATCACTGAAACTAATATAACTTTGTGAGTTAACTATACTTCAGTAAAAAAAAAAAAAAGGCTGTTACCTTTAAAAAATTCAAGTTAATAGATTGACAGAAATTAGTGGATTATACTACTAAATATAGTTGTTTTTTCTTCCCCTGCTCCCTTAATATGTTGGGACCTTATACATGAGCTCAGATAATCATAGAAACTATAAAAACACTATACTTCTTTGCCTCTTTGAGTGACTATGCTTACATTAGTAACTCCACCACAGCTCAAAACAATCCAAGAAGTCTGTAAGAGAAGAAAGACGTTGTACTACTAATTCTCTATTACCCTTGCCTCTCCCTGTGTCTCCATGTTCAAAACTTCTGATTTCCTTTTAGCCCCAAACAAGATTCTCACACATACTTTCTCTTGAATATAGAGCCTGTAAAGGTCTCTGATCTGTGAACGCTTGGTCAAACTTCTTGCGTTTGTAATAACTAGATACACTACTTTGCTGTATTTATGTGTGCAGGTATAATTTTGATACTACATTCTAGTCAAAAGATTTGAATTGTCTGTGTTGTTAAGACTCTAAGGCCAAAGCATTCTTTTCAATGAAATTAGGAGTTTGGGTTTTCCCCCTGTTATTTTCCTTCTTTCTTTATAAATTTGCTGTTTGCTTGCAATAATGTGCCTGACTTGTGTGATGTCCTGGATTTCTGCTGTTATTTCCTCCAGAACTGCTCTCCATCCTGTTCACTGATCCCCCCACTCTGTGCTTCTGAGGGGATTTATTTGGAACAGAGCATTGGGCTACATTGCTCACTGGTTCCTCATCCACTGAGTTTCACCACTGGGGTGCACTAGCTGGGTATCAGAGGGACAGTGAAAAGTGAGATTGGGGTATTTATTTCTCTGGTTCCTCATTCGCGGAGTTACCAAGGGCAGGCTCCGTACCTTAATCTGAGGTCACAAGCTGTGTCGGCTGGCCCTCTGCTCACAGCCTTTCTTGGTTCCCAGTTCCTTTAGGCCCGGAGATGATAATGGCCATCTACTCCTACTAGACCTGGGTCCTGCACTCTCCCGGTGGCATCCCTACATTCTGCCCACAGCTTTGTAAATAGTTTATTGAACATCCTCTCATTGCCTGGTGAGCCATCTGTTCCTACCAGAACTGTGACTAATATATGTGTGTTTAGCTCAGTTTTCTCAGTAGTAACAGAAACCCCTCTTATCTTATAGATGGTGCATATAGAAGCCAAAATCTAAAGTGATTTATCAGTTAAGTGTATTGTTTTATTCTTGAATCTAGAGCTTGATTTTCCAGCTTCTTAAAACCGGTGAAGGGGGAAGCCTTTCAGACCACATTTCAGGAGCTTTTAAGTATTTGCTCAGTTTCTTCCTCCCCTCCTTCTCTCCCTCCCTCCCTCCCTCTTTCTATTATTTCCTTCCTCCTTTACTCCTTCCTTCCTTCCTTCTTTCCTTCCTTCTCTCCTTTCTTCCCTCTCAACGATGAGTTTCAATCTGGTAAACTCCGTCCCAACAATCTTGTGTAGACTGGAAATAGTAAAATGGCTTTGAGACAGTTAATGTCATAGAAGATTTTTTTTTCCTCCTGAACCAAGATACAGCTTTTAAGACAGTTCTTTCTTATTTTGGATGATAGGAATTTAGTGGCTACGTTATTTGAAAGGTCAGACCCAATACAGGGTGGAAATCTGATGAAAATAGCTCTTGAGTTAAATCTAGGTAAAACTGGTGGTGTAGAACTGTAATTGATAAGACTAGGGCTTTGTCTAGGAACATCTTAAGTTGATGGTCAGTTGAAGACAGTGAAATCCGTCCATGAGAATTTTGAGTCTGAATTGACTCACTGCAGAGAAAGCATCAAATCAAGTTCATCATCCCTTAAAGAGCACACATTCGATTTCAGGCTAGTATTATAACTGAGACTTTGTAAAAGCTATCTTGAATATTAGATGAAGACGGCTGTCAAGATAACTGTGTATTCAATAGCACATCAAGGATTTTCCTATTGACAGGGTAAAACACTGGGACCAAAGCAGCTGCTGGTGTGATAATGCTGCTTTACACGTGCTTGGAGTGATTCTGCCAACTGTGTTCTCATTTGCATTTTATTTCATAAAGGAATTCTTGTTTCTCTTAAGGAGTACAGTAAAAAATGTTCAAAATATAGAATCTTAATTTTTAATTTCTCTGTATATAAACATTGGATAATTAAAATATGGATCTCATCCATGAAGACTAGTTCAGGGCAAATAACCTAATCAAATGACCTAACCAAATTACCTAACCTAACCAAATCACCAAATTACCTAACAGTTGCCTTACTATGGTTATTGAGAAGTGTACATTAAACCATAGGTTTCATTTCATATTTCCAATGTCAGTCTGAGGCATCTGCTTTCATGAAATTTTGATTTGAGCCACTACCAGGTTTGAGAGAAGCCCCCCAATCACTGAGTCAGAGCTTTCCACTTTCCCCAGACTGCCCTCATTTTCCACTTAGCAAAATCCTACCAAGCTACCAATTGTTGAAACCAAACACAAATGACAACCTCTCAGGAAGCTTTACCAGTTCTCCCACATGCTAACAAATTGCCACTTTACATTTTTTTTAATCACAAAGTATCACATGTACCTTTACTTTACCTTAATTTCCTTCTAAGTTATAGTATAAGAATATTAAATGTAAGCTTTTTTAAGGCAACTTCTTACTTAAAACAATCCAGTACTGGTACCTTTCCTTGTGCTTAATCAAGATTGCTGAATAAATGAATTAGATTTAGTAAGTAATTCCTTTTTTTAATTCACATACTCCTAAGTACTGTGCCCAGTTATAATAAAATGTTCCAGTCAAGTTACAGGTAGATCATAAGAGCCTAGCATGTCACAAATAGAATAACTAAAAAAGAAAGATGCTTTTCTCCTGACCTAACTTTAAAAAAGAAAGTGTTTTGAGACATCTATTAAAAAGAATTTCCCTGGGCTTCCCTGGTGGCACAGTGGTTGAGAGTCCGCCTGCAGATGCAGGGGACACGGGTTCGTGCCCCGGTCTGGGAAGATTCCCACATGCTGTGGAGCGGCTGGGCCGCTGAGCCTGCGCGCCCGGAGCCTGTGCTCCGCAGAGGGAGAGGCCATAGCAGTGAGAGGCACGCGTACCCCAAAAAAAAAAAAAAAAAAAAAGAACTTCCCTTTCTTATTGGAAATATTTCAGTGAGGGTACGAGGAATTTTAAAAGTGATAGCCTCTGTCCATGCAAAGGAAGAATCTTTGAATTATATTTGTTTTCAACAGGTTTGGGGAACTGAAATTTGCTAATGATAATACAGAAAATTCTGACTAGCAACACTTTCCTTGTTGGAAACCACTCTTTGGTGCAGGGTTTTCATGTACAGCATGCAAATGCATGTCATGTTCATAAATCCAATCACAAATGATGGTTTTATGACCAAACTGTATTTCTTCTAAACAAAGTGGCAGTAATATTTTTAAAAATCTGCAAGCCCTTTGAGAGTCTTCAAGAAGAATTTCATCATCTTTTCTCATTGAAGTGAAGATATTTATAACTGAGAGGATGCTATATTGCCACTATAGGGAAGAATTGCATTCTCCATCTAAAATATAGCCACCAATAGTGTATATGTTTTGCATTTAGCATTCAAAATATATGGGGCACAAGATCTAAGTAGATGCAGTAGGATCTAGAAATTAGCCTAAGTCAGCTCTGGAGACCAGATTTAGGGAGGACTGTAAATCATATCCTAGGAATAGAACACTACTGTTCAGAATACTCTAAAATAGACCATGGATCAAAACCCTTTTTCTAGTTTTTTGCTCTCTAGGTTTTATCAGACTCTCTCTGTGGTTTCACAGAGGTGAGCTACTCAGGTTTCAATGTTATTTTAGGATTTTTCTGAAACATTGAGTCTCAAAGATACAAAGTTCCCTGAGGGTCTATAGCTATATTTTTATAAAGGTTAAACTTAAAGACTAAAGAATATTCTTATCTGCAAGGCATTTACTTCTCCCCTTCCTACTTTCTTGTAGGAGATAAGCTTTTAATGGGTGTGTTTTTTTAAGTTCCATGAAAATCTAAATTGCACATTTTCAGTACATAATTTCTAGGAATATTTATGCCATAATTTTGAAGAACTCCTAGTGATTTCAACACTTAGGCAAAGGGCACTGTGAAACAATATTTTGAAAGACATTTTCCTCAATTTATTTACCAGCATCAACTGTGCCTTCCCCAGAGGCCTATGATTTGGATGAACCCTGTTGTAAACTCAGTAGTGCCGTGAAGCCTCCTTTCTGGGTTACAGTTGCAAAATAATAAAGATCATGGGAGAGTGAGCTGGGATGACAGTCCTGAGATTCGCTTTAAGTTGACCCTTTCTCTCATAGATTCTGTGCTCTGCATCCTTTAGTCATAAGTGGAACAAAGGTGTAAACTTCACATGCAAGGCAGATATTTGAATGTGTGAACCTACCTATCCATCTTTTGCAGCACTTACGTTCTGTGTTTAACTATCATATTGGTGAGAATGTTCCATCATTCATTTGTTCAAAAGATGCTTTCTGAGGATCAGTTGTGGTCCAGGCATGCTCTTATGCTCTGGTTGCTATGGTGAACAAGACAAGCCTGGGTCCTCATGGGGCTTACATCTAGTGGAGAAGAGAGGCAATACACATGGAAACAAGCATATAATGTAATTCTAGAGAGTGATAAGTACCATGATGAAAAACAAATAGGTCAAGGGCTTATTTTCAGTAGGTGGTCATGGGACAATATATAACAGCTGATAATATATAGCATTTATGTGATGGTCATGTATTTTATTTGAGACCACTTCTTTAAGTTAGGGCACACAGGGAATACCATCTCAATGCTGAAGGGGTTTTTTTGGTCTATTACACACATCTGCTTTGGTTTTTGTCAGGAGGTGCACCTGGAGCACTTTATGTAAACTCTACAGCCATGGCATTTCTACAGCATCATTTAGGATGGTGTAATGTGTCAGGTAGCACAGCTCTGCAGTACAAACACCAATATCCTCCTTAGGCTGTTGATTCCATTTGTGAAACGTAAATCTCTGAGCAAGGACTCCTGGCATCGGCTAGAAATATGCTTTCAAGGTCCTTGGTGAGAAATATACCTTTCAAGGACACTTGGAAAGATCAAGGAAGAATTCTTTCTCTTATACAATTAATAGATTCTTTTACAAGGCAGTGAGACAAAATGGCCAGAATTCTAGGAGGCAGAAATTATCCCAAGGGGTTTTCAAAAATATCCCTTTTGTTTGCTATTACAAATAAGGTTAAGCAGTAATTGAATAAGACTCACAGTGTGTTCTCTGCTCTGTTGCTGAGGTCTCTTTCTGTTTGATTATCTCCTTATACCTTTTGCCTCTATTTTAGGGAATTCAGCAGGCACCACCTGATGACTGCTTCCCGAGGGACAGTCATCTGCAACCTACATGGAGGGGAGCAACAGCATTCAGTTACAACTAAGAATAAATGTCCTTAGTCTTCAGTAGAAATGTTGTTGGTGTATAAGCATACATCGTATATTTAGACAGAAGACAAGAATTAGGAACTTTGCGGATCATCTCATGCTTCCTTTTCTTTCCCTTACTGCAGCTCATTGTATAGTACCTTTTGGGATGAAATGGTCAAGACCTTGTACCAGTTCAGATGTCATTAGTGGTAGTTTACAGAGCTCATCTTTTCCTAGATGCAAGTATTCAAGATGTTTGGGCTGTAAGGCAAGACTTTTCGGTGGACTCCAGGATTAAGGCTCAGTGAGGGAACTTCTTACTGGTTTGTTTGGACTTCACAGATTTTCAGGACATAGCTGGCTGTTATTCTGAGCCTTTAGTCTTGTTTGTGAGCAGAAGGTCTCAAAGTATATCAGCATTTGGATCCTAAAAAGTAAAACGGCTGACACAACTTTTCAGCATCCCCCCAAACATTATTTAAATCTCTTTGTAGACCCAAGTTTTTAGAGTGGGGGCTAAGGTCATGTGCTTATTCCTAGCAATACTGGTGTCAATGGTGTCTTGGCTGTTGAAATACATATTGTTTTCTCTCATAATTTTTTATTTGCCTTCATTGGAGAAAATCATTCTGGCTCTTTCTACCCGTACTCCATCAGCATCCTTGTAGGCTCAGAATAAGGTGAGAGGAAAATATGAGAGAAATTAAACCAGTGGCACCTCTGGGTACAAAACACTAGAATGTTGTCATGTGACTTAGGTCTCATATTGTTTTAAAGATATCCATTGTTTCTCTATTGTACTTCTACAGTTTAAGTCATATTTCATTGAAAAGCTGCTCATTCATATTACAACTGGGCTACTTGAACTTCGTAAGATTTTTCTCAAATCCAGGGAAATTTCTTGACAAACAAGTTGGAAAATAAAACAGCCTTTTACACAACAGTACACAGTACTGTTTGTTTTTCCTTTTCTTTTACCAGTAGAAGAATGTTGAAAGAAGCTTAGTATTTTGATGGGGGTTATCACAAAATGCCTTAAGATACGGTGCCACAACAAAAAATATGTAATTTGGAAGTCCCTCTAGCAAATGTGAAAGTTTAACTTTTTGCTTTTTATACAAACATTCAGACTCTATGACAAATAAGATATAAAAATGGCGGACATATTCATTTGCGAAAATGTTTTAATCTTTCGTAAAAGTAAATTGACATAACATGAAACTTACATGAGATGTTAAGTACCGCTGTTGTATTTTTAAACTAATTTTAAAGTAGTTCATGAAAGAGAATTTTGTATATAAAATTTTTGCTCATTTGCAGATGAAATGAGCTAGAACAACATGAGGCAAAAATCAGAAGTACATCATGATCTCTAAATGAATTCATACTTATTAAAATATATTTTACATATGATTTTCAATAGTCTTCCTCTTCTTTCATGAAATTCTTTGAACCAAGAGAAAACTTGAAAACGTTGACAGGAACCCAGGGCTCAGGTTGGGTGGTAAAGCCATAAAAGAGTCTTGTGATTCAGCATCTGCCAACTTGCAGTTCTAAATTAGAGGCTGCAGCCAAAGGAAGCCTGAGAACATTAGAATGCAGCATAAAGAAGTCTTTTTGGACTTATTTGGTGTATTAAAACTTCTCCATAGTTAATAAATAAATTCATGAAGTCAGAGAGGACACAGATTCTCAATGCGAAGTAGTAGAGCAAAGATTCAACATTTCTGTGTCTAGTCACAGCCTCAATTAGCTCCAGGAGTCTTAGTTTAAGCAGCCTTCTTGAAGGTCATTTTCTACTGCTGACAATGGATAGGAGTCTGAAAACTGAAGATTCAGCAGATACTGTATTTGGTATGTGCTAATTTACTGGAACTGTATGATCTGATCTCATCAAGAAACTTTTGGGTTTGTCACTAGGCTGATTCTGATAAGCTCATTCCCTTCAGCAAGGCAAATGAGGAAGTCAGTTATGTAAGCAGAGATTCATTTTAGACTGACTCAGTTTTCTGAGATGAAGGGGAGGGCTTCGAAGATGCAATTTCCACTGAATTTAACTTGCTGAATCAGACGCTAGTGAAACTATGACTGGCACATAGTAGGAACTCAAGTCAGCATTGTTGAAATGATATTCTGATGTTGACTCACCTTTAAATTTGTTTCCATTTTATTTTAGAGGCTAAAAATGAAATCTGCGAAGTTGGTAAAATGTTAATTTTATCACTGTCTTCTTATCTATTTTGCATTTTCCCAGTTTGTGAAGTTGAAGAGAGGAAGTCAAAGGAGATGAAGCCTCAGTCTGCCAATTTTTATTTGTTACCAACCTGGATTCATGATTTAGTAGGGACTTGAGTTTTAAGCAGTTGTTTAAAAGATGTCTTGGGTTTATAGGTGCATTGATTTTTGCAATCTCTGCTCTGTCAGCGCCTTGGATAACAGAGCATATATTTTGTTTGTGGCACTCTATTACTTTAATTCTGTTAAAATGGTTTGGGACTCTGTATCATTTTTATTTGCTGGCATTTTTTTTTAGTATTTGTTTATTTCCTTTTTTTAAAATTATTTAATTTTTAATTTTTGTCTGCATTGGGTCTTCATTGCTGCTCGCGGGCTTTCTCTAGTTGTAGTGAGTGGGGGCTACTCTTCATTGCAGTGTGCAGTCTTCTCACTGCGGTGGGTTCTCTTGTTGTGGAGCACGGGCTCTAGGCCTGCAGGCTTCAGTAGTTGTAGCACACGAGCTCAGTAGTTGTGGCGCACGGGCTTCGTTGCTCTGTGGCATGTGGGATCTTCCCACACCAGGCTTCGAACCCATGTCCCCTGCATTGGCAGGTGGATTCTTAGCCACTGCGCCACCAGGGAAGTCCTCGTTTATTTCTTGCACTTCTTTTTCTAGTCTTTTATTATTGATTTATCTTATACTTTACATATGGGGCTGAAATATAAGTCAATTTCAAAATGTTATGATGAGATTTTAAAAAATCATGCAAAAAGAAAATACACTTCTATAGAGCTAGGATCGAATCTCCTACTGTTTATAACCCTGAAGCACCTCTCTGTTCTTAGTCCACAGTTGCTAATGAATACGTATGTATATCAGCAAGCGCCAGCCATGGACCATGAGAATGACAGGTAACTAGTATGATAACTAATGGGGTCCTCTCATGATTAACTTATTCTATTATTTCCCATGGAAGACATCTTTATTTATTTATTTATTTAAAAAATTTTTATTTTATATTGGAGTATAGTTGATTAACAATGTGTTAGTTTCAGGTGTACAGCAAAGTGATTCAGTTATACATATACATGTGTCTATTCTTTTTCAAGTTCTTTTCCCATTTAGGTTATTACAGAATATTGAGAAGACATCTTTAAAGTGGAAGAAAAAATTTGGTCCTATGGACATCTTTTTATTGGGACCAATTCTCACACTCACAGCCAAAGGAAGATTTCCATCTAATTCTGGATGACAAAGGCAGACTACAGTCACCCAGGGGAAATGAGGCTTAAATCTACTTCTGTTTTCTACGTAAATAATTAACATAGTCACAAACACTTAGCTTTTTAAAATGCTAGTTCGCACACCAATGTAAAGGTAAATATGGAATAACACCTGTCTTCACGTAGGGAATCCTATGAAGATTTCCTAAATATCCTGAATATTCTGGCTTCAAAGTCTTACACTGTTAGAATTCATAGCAGCAATCATTATTTACCATTTTAAATAATTAATGTGTAACATCTACATGACATCACCGCAGAGTAAAAAGATACTTCTGAAGTTTAAGCACTCACATTTTGTAATTTTAATTCAAGGAAATATGGAAGTATATTTGAGTGATCTCTGACCTCTAAGGAGTCACTGTGCAGACAGACTCTTAAGGAAAGAACTCCCACTAATCCCATCTGGTGCCAAGGAACATAAAGTTTCAAGCAGCTATTATGAGAATTCTCGGGGAATCTTTGAAAAGCTTCTTATCCCGTGACAACCGTGTAGTTATTATCTGTCACTATATTAGATGTGAGGTAGAAAACAGGAACTAGTGGTATGAAAAAATAAATAGAAAGGTCAGAATGTGTGTATTAAACTGTTTGGAAAGTGCATGAAGAAGTGAACATTCTGGAAATCACAGTCGTTTCAGGAGCTAGAAGTTATGGTTAACCACGAAGCAGCTATGTCAATAATGCAGTGACACCACCACCACCATCACCACCAAGGAAGGTCATAACCCTTCAGGGATGTGACGAGGTGTTGAAATGTGTGTAGGTTGTTGATTGCACACTCCTGATAAGTCAGAAGGAGGCTGGAACTCTGGTTCTCTTGCCTGAATGAATCATCATCTTCAACACAGTGTTCTACCTAGATGGCATTAAAAATATAAGTAGATAGGTAGCTAGACAGATAGACAGACAGTAGATATGTGTTGAATATTAATTGTCTAGGTCAGGTTCACCTGGTTTCTTTGTGCAGTAAAATTTTGATCTGTAGAAAAACGTCCTGACATTTTCCTTGGGTGGGTAACAGAAAAGACTGTGTTTGAATAGTCCCTAGAGGTGAATAAATAGTTCCTGTCAAGGGTGTACTTGATTTAGGAAAACTGTATTTTTCCCTCTTACCTCCATAGATAAAAATACCATTGAAGAAAAATGATTTGAGAAAGTTAAAATTATACTAGCTTGCTTTCTAAATGGTCTTCATTCACTACACAATTCTAATTTTACTTTCTCTTGGAAGGCCTGATTTAATAATCCAGTTTCTTGGGCTTCCCTGGTGGCGCAGTGGTTGAGAGTCCGCCTGCCAATGCAGGGGATACGGGTTCGTGCCCCGGTCTGGGAAGATCCCACATGCCGCGGAGCGGCTGGGCCCCTGAGCCATGGCCGCTGAGCCTGCGCGTCCGGAGCCTGTGCTCTGCAACGGGAGAGGCCACAGCAGTGAGAGGCCCGTGTACCGCTAAAAAAAAAAAAGAAAAAAAGAAAAGAATAATCCAGTTTCTTCCAAAACAGACAGAAGACCAAAGGAAATATATTTAGGAAATCACATGACAGTTGTACTTTTTATTAATAGTGAAAAAAATATTAAGGGAGAGAAATGGAAGAAAGAATTCATCTTCAGCAAAATCTGTTCCCAAATTATGCTTAGCTAATGTACCTGCGTCAAAGAGAGTGGAGAACTTTCTTTGTGTTCTTATATTTAGTGGTTAGAATGCATCTTAAACAAGGAATTTGAAATAAAACTGCCACTTATAATTTAAGTTCCTTCAAAAAAGAGTTTTAGTGGTAGGCAAAAATTATGTCCAATAGAAAAAGGAGAAAAGTAAGTACACTCGATGCAAGAATAAAATTGTAATATAAATCAAGAAAGACTCCCTTGCATACACAGAAGGAGAAACAAGCACTTGTTTTACATTGTGGTGTGGTATATTTAGGCTTCCTAACTAACAATATTTACAGAAGAATTTTTAAATGAAAAGATTTCTTCCTTACCATTAAAAATGTTTATTAACCCTTCTCAATATAATAATCTATGTCAGGCTTTTTTCCTGCTCTGTAGTTAATAACCCAAGATAGAATTGATTTGAACATACTCACTACAGACTCTACAAGTTAGGCCAGTAAAACAATGCAAATAGCAAAAGGTGTGTCAGTAAAGAAACAGCAAGATAGTAAGTCATTGAAAGCTTTCCTGTTGACACAGAATAATAATACTAAGAGGGATTTGCTACCTCCTTTTCAATTAAGGTGGGCTTCCTGGAAGAAGCCAGCATCAGCAACATCTTCTGATGTGATAAATGATGAAGTGATCAATGCCTTCCAGCATAGAAGAAACCTAGCAATTGAATTTTTTTGTGTGTTTATCTTTTTACAGATTTGTCTCATTATAATTATCTAAAAATTTATCTTTTCCATACCCTGACCTGATAATTTTAGAAAATAAGTCTGTGGTCCCTTATCCTAGCCACTCCCCACAGTCCCTTTAGTTTGATGTTTTCCCCCAAGTTGTACCTAAGTGTGTTTATCACCCATTTTCCATGCTCAATCAAGTGCAAAAGTAATAATAACAGAAACAACAGTCACCACAATATCGGAAACAGACTTGACTAGCACTTAAATTATAAACCATTTCTCCATAATCTATTTCACTTGTCTTCACAAAACCTTGTGAAATTGGGCTAGTATTGCTACTTCTTTTTTAAACTACGGGATCAAGACTGAGAAAGGTCAAATGGTGTTCACCAAGGCCATACGATTAGTCAATTAGGAGATGGAGCTGAAGTTCCTAATTAGTTCTTCAAAGAGAGGGTGAATCAGAGAGAGTCCTGGAGTGGGCTAGACCTGGTGTGAGTGCTGGGCTTGCCACCATCCCTTGAGCTCTGCACATGCCCATCCTTGACTGAAATGATGGTTGAGTTGCTGGAGGTTCAGGGCATGGCATTGAGAGAATTCAGCAGCACTGAGGCTCCTTAATGTAATTTATTATACTGTCATGTACCTAAATCACCTAGACTAATTATAAGGATTAATTTGGAGAGTATTGCAATGCAGAATTTGTATTAACTGATTTGTATAAATATATCATGTTTATTGATATATACTGTCTTTGCCCTGTGAATTAATCTTTTCATAGATATTCCTGAATTTCAAGAATACATAGATTCACCCCAAAGTATTCTAGACTGATATGCTAGTGTGATCCTAGATCCAGCCTCAACAGAAGCAAAAATTACTGTCTTAAGTCGAGAGTTTAGGGTGTTTACTAGGACATGACTATACACAGGTAAAATGAAATGGACAATGAAAATTGAAATTTCATCTGGGTAGACTACTAATCAGGCTCATCCCTATTTAGCAGGTTCTCCCCTACTCAGAAAAAATTACCTAACACCTATATCTCTACTCTCTTACATTTTCAGCTTGTCTATGCATCGTGTATTTCATTCACACATGTATTTATTCACATATACAAATCCCTTCTGTATTACTATTTTAAAATATTTTCCTCAGTGGTCCAATGCTTCCCTTTTATAATACTTACGTTTTTGTTCCCATTTTTTTCTTATTGAATACGCTATTTATAAATTAAGCTCTCCCTTTCACCTCTTCGATATTGTAGAGTTTGAGATATTCTTGAATAATTGAGGTACTTCACTCCTCAACGAGGCTGTCGTTGAGGATTGTCTTATTCTGTATTAACTTCTTGAATTTTAGTTGATCATTTTCTCTTCCAACAAATTGTTACAAAATATAAACAGTTTCCATGATTTTAAGTAACCTTTCAGTTTAGGGTTTATAATAGTAACAGTGGAATATTCCTTTAATCCATTACATTGTAGAAAGTAGTTGCTAGTGGTATAAACTGTAAAGTAAGAACTGTTATCTGCATTCACTTTAAGAATTACTTGGTAAGTGCAAAGCAATTAAGCAATAAGACATGACAGGCATTGCATTTGGGGGAAATTATTATACTTCTCAGATGTCTTGAGAGGTTCAGGCCAAAGGCTGAGTGGCTTCAACCACCCAAGTAGTATAATAAACCCTCAAGAACTGCACCACCTGTCATATCTTATTGCTATTATGAAATAGAAATCAGGAAACCAAAACAGGGGGAAAAGGTTAGATCTGTGCTCTTGCTGGGGATTACTTACATACCTATGACATCACTGACAGTTCTATCTGTGTCCAGAGAATTCTAAAGCCATTGCATAATTATTGTACAAACAACACGACTCATTTAAAACTGCTGCTTCAGCATTCTACAATGCCAACTCTGTCATCTACCAGTCCCCCAATGTCCTCTTTTCGCAGAAATCATATTGGTGTTCTTAATCCCAAGCTTTCCCCTTTCACTGATCATACAGCTTCAGAAGCAGGGGAGGGTGAGGGAGAGGAGGTGGAGATTGTTATGTAGAAATAGTGTTGCCCCTTAGAGGATTGGAGCCATTTGGTTCCTTGTATGCCTTGCAACACCCCAAGGTCATTATCTCATGATATTCACATCTCCTGGAGTTGCCTTCTTGCTTAAGTGCAACACTAAATTTTAATTACAATGAAATAGAGCTCTTCTGGTAGTTTATACATCTTGTGTTCTCATTGCCAGATGGAAATAAGGCAGAGCTTTTACTGTAATCGTATGTGGTGGTCCTAGGCTCCAATGCAATAAACACATATTGTTGGTTGGTTGAGAAAAGCACTTTGCTTCACAGAACTATCTACTTTCTTTTGGAGTATTTCGAGTCGACAATTTATGGAAAAGCTTTCCGCTTTGTTAAAAAATACTGAAACACGATAACATTCTTCCCACCTCAATTTGACTGTAATGGGTAAATTTAATAAGAAAATAAAAATAGAGTGTTGCCCACTGATAGATGAGACAGATTGTTTCACATGTAGGATTTTATTTTCACAGTTTCTCTTTAGCTTTTTGTGTTATTTTGACACTCATACCTGAATGAACGTTTTTTAACATTATATTTTCTCATGGATTTACTACATTTTCCCAAGTGAGTACCATGAATATTTTTGTTCTAGCATTTGGGCAGCTTCTTGGGCTTTCCTATCATTCTGACTGTTGGTAAAGAAACAATTATTCAAGACACTTGTTGAAGAGTGGCAAGGCAGACTTCATTCAAGGGGTGGCACGTCACCATAGGTGTAACAACCACTGCGACAAGATTCTGCAGTGGAGGAGAGAGACTGGATTCAACTCTGAACACAATAAGGAAAAGTGGAAATTTCTAGCCAAGGAGCAGGGAGGGGGTCAGTGGGCAGAAAATTACTAAGAGGAAACAGGAAAACCAGGGATTCTGGCTGACTTGTTAAACCTGTCGGGATTCTTGCTGAAGGCAAGTCGGTGTGATCAGCCATCACCTGGGGATGCTGGAGGATGAGGAACTTGACTGGATATCAGGGTAATCAGATGTGGAGGATGGGAGATTCTGGCTAAACTGCCATAGCAGAATTCTTGCGAAAACTTGACAATGCAGAGACAAAAAAGGGAAGTGCAAAAGTTGAGGACTAGTTGAAAAAATTGCTCAGAGGAGTCTGATTAGATTCTGGGAAAGGAGAAAGTTTTTGTCACTGCTTCAGAACCAGTGTTTGCTTGTCCAATAGATGCACAGACCTTAGAAAAACTCTGAACCAAGGCTGAGCACTTAGTGATAAGGGAGGAGGTGGTGATCCAACTATTAAAGATATAATTAAAAAAATGAAAAAATATAAAGTGAGAACAAATGATCTTAAGAATATTGTTCTTTTCTTATGGATTTGTGACAAAAATCTAAGTAAAACAGCATGCTTGTGGCTGCTTACAGGCAAAAGCAAACTTATAATAAGTCTCCTAACTACCCAATCCTTCCCTGTTGCTGCTCTAAGCCACTCCTGTATTAAAATTCCAGGGTTTCTACTTCATGGGCACTGGAGACTACAAAATTCCTCTCTCCCTTGTTCATGCTATTCCATCTACTCAGGCCTCTTGTTATTCTTCCTAGACATCAGGCTTACCTTCCTTAGGGCCTTGCCTGGAATGCTTTTCCCTCAGATGCTTGGCAAATCTCTCACCAGCTTCAAATCTTTGCTTATGAGTCATTCTCTCAAGGAGATGCATGATGATCCCTCTATTTAAAATTGTAACCTGCCCCCTGCCTTACTCCTGGATCACCCTTATCTTGCACTGCTTTGCCTTTCTTCCATGGCATTTATCATCCTCTTAACTACTGGTGAATCTCAAGTGTCTAGGACAGTGCTTTGGTACATAGTAAGTGCTCAGTTAAAATCTTTTGAATGAATGAATGAGTGAGTGACTAATGAAAGTAGAAGTAGAATGCCCCAGAGCTTTTGGCAGTCCCTAAGACTTTAAAGTAGGACCTAGGCTGGGCTTTTCACTACAGAGGCTTGTCTTAAACAATATATGGAAAAAGTTAAGTACAATTCCAGCTCCTTACTTTGACATACAAAGAGCTCTAGCAAGCAGAATTAAGGGGTTTGGCCTTTCCTTTGGTAAAGTTTCTTCAGAAAGAGGACCAATCACTATGCCCTTAATATTTGTTTGTCACAAAATACCTAAAAATATCCAATATCATATCTGTAATGTTGTTTCAGATTCAAGTGTTTAAGTGTATATTGTCTTACCCACTTTTCCTGAAAGCTGGTTATTTTCTCAGATCCCCTTGCACAGATAAAAACATGCTACCCCAAGTCTACACATTTATGTTTTCATTTGTAATATTATAAGCAATTCTGTCAATTTATAGTAATTCCCTTGCCTGCTAATCCACAATCGAGTGATGTTATTCTACTAAATTATTCACTTCAGATGTTGAAGACGGGTCTAGCCACCCAAATATTTATTAAACTGCCAGTCTGGAAAACACCACCTTTTTCCAAAGGTTAAAAACCATTTTATTTTTAGATTACAGTGTGAATAAAATATTAACAATAAGTAATTATTTCTGAAAATAATTATTTTAAAAATTAGTTCAATAGTTTAAAACAAATTAAAGAGGCTACGTACATGTTGTGTGAACATCAAGTTCCACCCCCTTGAAGGAGGAATTTCAATAGTTTCATCAATGCTGTGCTCTTCACAAAACCCTATCTTGGAATGCTCAGGACTGTGCATTTTTATTTTACAGTACATATGAATATGAGTGAAACTGTGATTTTATATGTCAGTGTTCTATGCTCAGTGGGTTTTTAAAAAATTATTGCTATTGTCTTCCAGGACAATTCAGTAATACTTACTGCAAGGATGATTTACAAAGTTTCCAAGATATGGGCCTGGTTTTAAATTTTTTTAACATCATACAGTGTGTATGTGTATATATATGTATATATATATATATATATAT
>NW_006797240.1:238371-240655 GCF_000442215.2 Lipotes vexillifer | reverse complement strand
TTTTTTTTTTTTTTTTTGGCTGCATGTGGCTTGTAGGAACTTAGTTCCCTGACCAGGGATGGAAACTGTGCCCTTGGCAGTGAAAGCACGGAGTCCTAACCACTGGACCTCCAGGGAATTCCCACAATATATACAGTACATATTTTTAAAAATCCTTTTTTACTTTTGGATTTTTCACTCTCAATCAGTCTATTGTTTTTGTGCTTCCAAATTGGATTTAATCTTATCAAATGCCATTAAAGACTGCTTAAAATTTTTAATGGCTTTAGAATAAAATCCAGACTCTTCCCAGGCCTGTAAGCCCTGATGTAGTTCGGCTGATTCTCTCATTTCATTTCGTGCACACTGTCTTAGTCATTAAGCCCTCAGTTACTATGGCTTTTTCTAAATTTCTAAGTTTCTAGAACCCTCCAAGCACTTGCCTTTCCCTCTGTAGGAAACACCTTTCTCCTGGTTTTCGAATAATCAGCCAACCCCTTCTCCTTCTAAGTCTTAACTTCAATATCATCTTCTCAGAGAATCCTGCCCTAACTAGTCTGTTTTATCACAGCACCTGCTTTATTTTGGGCACTGCATATTACGACCTGTAATTGTTTTATATTTAATTTTTGTTCATTGTTTTTGTCTCTCATCATAATGTAAGCTCCTTGAAGGGGCTCTTTTCTGTCTTTTTCACCATTGTTTCTCCAGCAGCTCATACACACCAGGAATTCAGTATTTATTGAATTAATAAATAAATAAATGAATGAATAACAGGATTAAAAGTTGCAGTAGATTTAATAAATATATACCAATTGTTGTGAAGTTTCCTTATAGCTCATTAATAGAATTTTTTTTTTTTCCCCTCTAGGACCATTGTTTGGATTAAAAGCTAGACAAAGGCAGGATAGCTTCATAATAAATATCTGTTGAAAATAAGGGTTTAAGATTCGGTAAGAATTTTTGTTGGTACTGTTTCACACTCCCCTGGCAACCACATTCTTCCTTATTTCATCCCACGTAGTAGGGTTAGAATTTGTGCTTTTATTTTTAGTATTTTTGGCCATGGCACACAGCATGTGGGATCTTAGTTCCCCGATCAGGGATCGAACCTGCACCTCCTGCATTGGAAGCGTGGAGGGACCACCAGGGAAGTCCCAGAATTTGTGCTTCTAAATGCTCTATATCGATTTCACTGATAATCATATTTTGACATGTTTTAATTTAGATAAGTTAAGGCCAATGGAAGAATTTAAAGGATGTTTTAAGAAACTGTCTCTCAGCTATTTTTTCAATCAGTGCACGGTAGGCTTTATGCAAAGAAACCCTTCGGGCACTTTAGTTGTAGTGAGAAATCATTTTGGTTTTTGCCCAGCTTGAAAGTTCTTAATATTTTCTTTAAAGTTTTCATTTATACCATGAGAACCCAAATTACCATGCTATCTGACACTATGAAATTTGATCAACATTTTATGTTTTCTAATTGACAATATGAAATAATACAGGGCATATAGGTTGCCTCAAATTTATTATTTCATCCTTGGTAGTTCAATATCAACTAAACTTGATTCTCTCCCTCGGCATGACCAAGTGAAAACATAAAGAAAGCATTCAACATCATTTAGTAATTGTCTGGAAACAGGAAGCCAAACTATTATCTATAGCACAGGGCGATCTCATTGTGGAAATTTCACCCTGGCTGTAACCTTTTATCTTGTTCTGCTCCTACACTCAGGTCATATTATGCACTGCTTTGTGCTAGTTTGACAAGAACTAATGTGGATGCTTAAATATTTTAAAGGCCGAACGCTTCAGAATGATAAAATATGGAGCTGATCAACCCTTCCTGTTGCGTTTGTGGTTAATGATAAAGATAAAGTAATTTAATACTTTTTTTTTTTTTTTTGGTCTATAAGTAGTTTCAACAACAAACATTAAAGTTCCTTGAAAGAAAAATCTTAAATAAGGCCATGCAATGACATTTTTTAACTACAGTTGTTTTTTATTCAGCCATAAAATCTATCTTTCATAAAGAAACCCACTTACATGTCTTACTTCAGTGAAGGTTATTTGTAGACTGAAGGTCTTTTCTTGTCAAGATATGATGAATACCATGTGTGAAGACAGAAGAGCATCAGACCTGTATTAGCTGGAAAACCCACTGATCTGTGAATAACCTAAAAAAGAAAACCTGAAGATTAGCAACGTCGCTTTTAAGAATATGATCCATCAAATTCAACAAGCAGATTCACAGAGATGAATCATCTGGTTCCTTTTATACCTACTATACAGTAAAGGTTACTTC
>NW_006797240.1:228838-238361 GCF_000442215.2 Lipotes vexillifer | reverse complement strand
TTCCCTACAAATAGAAGTTTGAAAATAAAGGGAGACTTTTGAACATCTGTTGGTATAAGTCAATAATCTTAAGGTGTTTCTGATTTTTAGATGTAAATCTTTACTAATGGCTATTAAAATGGTATAGTCAATTCTTTCTCTTTTCTTTCAGTATTAGGTTCACTATTTCAGGGAATCATTCTTTATTCTTTTGTGAGTGTGTTGCAAGGAGGCAGAATTCTCAATACCTCCTCAAATTTTTCACACCAAACTTTAATTTTATGGCAAGTTGAAATATCTGTTAGAAATATTTTTAGGAGTTTCCTACATAGTTTGCATAGATAAGTAAAAATAATTGGATGTTACTCTTTTGGATGTTATGTTGGTTGATTAAAAGAATTAAAAGATTCAAAGCATATAAAAATCATTACACGGATGTCTAGTTTTGTTAAAAATAAATGCTTTATTTTATAATTTTTAAAATCTCAAAATAGTTTCAAAGGTATGTGTTTAAAATGCACATTTTTCAGTATAATTTTTCTCAGTTTTAGTGTGTTGCTAGTGTTTTCATTTACTTCTTTTTTTTTTTTTTTGGCAGTACGCGGGCCTCTCACTGTAGTGGTCTCTCCCGTTGCGGAGCACAGGCTCCGGACGCTCAGGCTTAGCGGCCATGGCTCACGGGCCCAGCCGCTCCGCGGCATGTGGGATCTTCCCGGACCGGGGCACGAACCCGTGTCGCCTGCATCGGCAGGCGGACTCTCAACCACTGCACCACCAGGGAAGCCCTACTTCTTTTTATATTGAACTTTAATGGACAGAAGGACTTAAAAATAGAAAGTACTAAAAAGGAATCACCTAACAATTTTTCAAATTCCTTTCATGTCAGTGTTTTCAGCAAATAAGTCAATATAATTTAAAAGAAATTTATTTTTTATCAAGATATGTTGATATTAGACAGCAAAAAGAAATAATTACATTGCAGTGCAGCCACAGAAACTGAAATTTTTTGGCCTTACTTCTTAAAATAGATTTCTCACAAAATATCTTCAGTAATGCAATTTAATAATTGGGTGATTTTGTTGTTGTTTTTGTTAAGTTAGCCATAATTTAGGTTTAAATTTATTTTCTTTAAAAATATGGATATTATTTTGGGAGGATGTGTTTTGGTGAAATTTTAACTGTGCCTATTTAGATAATTAATTTACAACATTCCCAATATAATGAAAAATAATTTTTATAGTGATTGAATTACAAACTTCTCTGTGTTTAAGCAATTAATAATCATTTGTGCTTTGATATTAAATATTCTGTAATGTTATTTATAGCCATTTTCATTATGTAAATTAAATAGGAAAATAAAAACACCATTTCTTAAAGAGTGAGTTATAGTTTCATGAATGAGAAGTTTGCTGTCAGAAAAATTTTAATGTTTGAAACCACTCAAAGGCATTTGAAGATTTCATCTCCAATCAGATTTCTTAGAGGAATGAAGAAATAAGGAAGAGCTAAAAATCTTTATCCAAGGATCTAAATGGATCTTGTTTTATATGAAATTCTAGGGCATGTGTTATAGAACTACATTTTTTTCCCTAAAAGTAAGATATTAACTATTTTAGAAAACACATTAAGCTCTGAACTTTTACAGAATTCTATTTTTTATGATTTTTCTAAAATTGCGAATGGCAGTCTCAGTTCAAAATGAGTAAGAAAAAAAAAAAAATGAGTAAGAAATGAAAACTCCTCTGATTATTAGAAGCTTAAACACTGCAAGAGGCCTTGAAGCTTTCATCCCACCTTCTAGAACAGCCATAAATCATAGATGAACACAGGAGAAAGCTCCATCAGTGATGTTTAGATATAGGGCTGCAGCAAAGTGAAAAACACGGAGTTTTAGAATTTAGCACCTAAGGCCCAGCTAAATATTATTGATTTTAACTTGAGCTGAAATAGTCACCCGTTCAATTTAATAATCCTTTCTGTGGATGATAAAACAAATTTTAACTAAATAAACCATGACTTTAAAGAGATGTGGCATTTATGATAGACAAAGAGGGAAACAATTTAATTAAGCGATAATGTTCATGGTGCTGCAGCAATAAACAACATATGTAGTTGATTAAATGCAGGAGGGAGTTCAGGGTGAAATCCTCCTTTTCGAAATAGCTGTCTGCAAATCCTCTCCATCCTCTGTTTTGGTGGTGTAAGATGTGACGCCAGGAGAACCCCAGTCATTGCCTTTTTGTCGCATTTCCCCTCCTCTGCTGTGCTTTGTGGCCATGTTATGTCATTGGCTGGACTTCAGACAGAGTTTTAGACTAGAAAATGGCCTTTCCTTTTCATTCAAAACTGAAAATTCATACTTCTTTTCCTCTTAGTAAAGTCTACTGATTTTTTGGGGGGAGCCACTGACTTCACACAGCATTGTCAGTGACTACTGGGGAATTGATTTTTTATTCCTCAGATTATTTTTATTCTACTTTATTTACAATGCTCCAAAAATGGGGGTGTGCTTTCCAAAAAGCAACTTGAGTAATCTGGAATAGGTTCTAGTATGGATATGTATCATTAAATGAATTCAATTTCAGAAAGAAAGCTAGACCTTGGGCAAGTCCAGAAGGCAAGAGGAGAAATGAAAGAAACCAGATGAATTTAACATTAAGGTACTATGGTCTGATGTAGTTGCAGAATGTTATAGCAATTAGAAAAAACTCTTTTTGTCTTTTCAAAAATCTCCCTTTAAATTTTGCTTCTGGAAATTTGGAGATATTAGGTTGCAAATGAATATTTCATGATTCAATTTTTTGTTAAAAATGTATATGTCCTGGTTCACATATATGTGTGTATAAGTTTAGGATTGGATTAATGGTAATTTTTTTTTACATATGTGTGTTTTTCCATAATATTTTCAAATAATAAAATGAATACTTTATTATAAAACAAAAATAAAATAACAAAGAAAATTTTAAAATCTACACAAAGAAAAATCTTTTTGGTTCTTGCCACTGCAAACCACCACTAAAGTGTATAAAATGTGAATTTATTTTTGTGAAAATATACTTACATAAAAGTTAAACATTTTTAAAAATTGAAAGTGTTTAATGTATTTTTAAAAACTTCTTTTCTTCTAGCTATTTAAAATTGATTAAAATTAAAAGTAAGAATACAAATTATTAAGGGATCAAAAGTATATAAGCAAAGCTGAAATTTTCAATTTAATATTTTTAATAATTGGTTTAAATCTTATAACTGATATTTTTGTTCAAATAAAATAATTCCCAATTGTAGTGTTCATGACCATCTAATAGCCAGTGTAAATAGTTGGTATTTAGTGCAAGTGCCATCTAGACATACATCTATACAAATTTAAAGATAATATAAATTTCTTAATATGGCAAAAATATTTCAACTTCTATGTGCCAACTATTGCAAATACAACACTAATTCATTGAAGTCATTAACTTTAATACAAAGAGAAACAAGAAAATGGCTGATGGACACTGCTAGGAAACAATACTTCTCATGCAAGGATCTAGTATATTCATGTTCTCTGAGAGGAAGAATTTATATTAATTAGTATGTCTTCTCTGTAACTTAAGTGCTTTTGTTGCAGGTTGCAGCACAACCTACAAAGCTCAGGGCATTGTAACACAGTTGTCCTGTTTTGAAGACATTGGGCAGAGAGACACAATGAAGCATTTCTGTTTTAGATACAAAGCAGATGTTTAAGGCTATGAGTTGTGCTGTGCCAATGCTAAGTGATGGATCTGCATGATCACTATCATGCCCGGGTGTTTTTTTTTTTTTTAATACATTTAATTTTGCATGTGTGTTTGTGGTATGCAAGACCCCATAAAATGTGAGGTCCACCCAGGGCAGAGGTCCCTCTTACTTGGATCTAACAGAAGTACTGTCTTTTATTTCAAATCTGTAAATCTTTACTGAGTGTGGTGCTACAGAAAAAAACAAGAATATATTTCAAATTATGCTTCTATTGAACAGATTTTTAACATCCTAGGAATGATGTGAAGTAAGAAGTAAGCACTCACATAAATTGCACCAGTAGAAGGTAGACTGGAAACGGAGCCACACTGTCGATCCGAAGACGAATTCCAGTTGGGGATATCGTGGACTAAGTTTCATTTGAAACGGACTTTGAAGAACTGGTAGGATTAAAATAAATAAGGTGAAGAAGGCATTCTAGGAATAGCCACCTTCTTTTGAAAGGATAAAGGTAGTTAACTATACAGTATGGACTTAGGGGATGGTGGATGGACCAGCCTATTAGGCTGAGGAATTTGTATTTTATTCTATATGCTGTGAGAAGTATAGTGGGTTTTTGAGCAGAGGTATGGTATAATCACTTGACTAATTTGGGTATACACTTAATTATTCCTGCTTGTTTAAATAATATCCATCTAGTGATGGGCTTGTCAAAGCACAGAATATGGATGGATTTGGAGGAAATTAAATATTTAGTGGCCTCAAGTTCTTGTCTAACGCCATACTCATTTAAGTATAGGCATTTCCCAGAACAAAAGATGGAGTATAAAAGCCAGGTATTTTATTCCTTAATTGCTGTAGAAGCTAGTCTCCAGTTAAAGCTCTGAGCTTTAGCTGACGTAAGAGTGTTTCAGCAAAAGTTAAATTTAATAGAATGCATTAATTCTTCCCCATAACAACCAGAACCTAGCACAAATTTTAGAATGCATTTACAGCATGTTAAAAATGCAGACATTTATAAGGATATAACAAACTACCTTGCTAAGTTTTAGCTAGAATATAGGAATATAGGCTACTGTACTGTAAAATAATTGACTTCATAGCTCTTTTCAAGAAATAAATGGCATATGCATTTATGAAGTAACCAATTTTATGGAGAAAATTTCAAAAAGCATTGGCTGTTGGGAATTGAGTCATTTTTAGGATTTCAGTCTTTAACAAGTTTTATTTTTCAAGTGAGGAATGGAAGATAGAGTCTTGGCAAGAACTATTTTTTTTTCCTGCTAGGAGAAGCATTAAATACCGGGGTAAAGTGATTAGGTGATAAACATCGGCAGAAAAATAACCATAAAGGTCTAAATAGCACAAAATAAGAAACTGGACAAACTCAGGTAAAAGAATATGAGTTATATGTTTGCTGGTTTGTTTTTCGTTGAGACCTGGTTGTTTTCTTTCTATGTTCAAGAAATACCTAGAAAATCACCAAACCTTTGTCATTCTTCCAATTTACCTTCAATATTGCAAATTAGCTATCTGGTTTATTCTTTTCAGATAAACTACCACCCAGAGTGTTTACAAGTTCAATTTCAAGGATTTTGAAGACAGAGTAGTCTCAGATGGGAATGAGAAGACACTGGGATTAAGCAGCTTTAAGACATTGGGATTAAGAGACATTTCTATGTCAGTAGTCTCCCCAAACCCACAGAAGTCACTTTGTTTTGCATTGAAAATAAGATCTTTTCTCCAACATCTGTGAGAAGGAAAATTCTCATATGGAGTGTGGATCCAGCCATGAGTTTAATCTTGTATGTGGATTGAAAAGGATTTAGTGGGGACATCTGTGATGTATCTTGGGTAGAAACATATGGCAATAATAAATATTATTATACAGTGTATAATCATACTTTAATATAATTTTAGTAATCTGCTTTCCTTATCCAATATTTGTCATTCTGAAGTGAACTCTTACTGCTCTGCTCCTTATTTTTCTTTAAAAAGATTAATTTTATTAATTGCTTATTGCTGTGGTATTTAGTCCCTTGTCATAGCTTTTTAACTAGAGTATATAAAACCATATTGCATTCAGAACCAGGAAATAGTAAATGAGATCCAGACCTCAGCAAATCAGAAGACTAATTAGGAATTTATCTAATTCTATGAAGAAAAACAACATCTCATTTTTATCGTTCTCATTAAATGAATAATTCTTTAAAGAAGCTTTCATTTTAAGGCATTCGTAAACACAGAAATAGTGGAATTTTAAGCAAAGTAGTGATTGCATCAATTATCTTAAGTTTCTCAAATTCCTGTCTAAATAAAAATTCAAAAATTATTTTACAAGTAGTCTAGATAAAGTAATTACATCATATAAGGAAGAAATGTATGACTATGGGAATATACTGCTTCATCTTGGATATGGGTGTTACCAGAAAACAAACAAAGTCTATTTTGTGTAACATAACCTAAGTACAACAAAACCTACATAAAGCATTAAATGAGTGGTTAATATCAAAGCTCCATTTATAAAAAGAACTATATTATAAACCAATAAACCCTAATTTATACGTCAATTTATATAATCACTGGCTATGTACAAATGATATAAGAACGTATATCCTGGTTCTTATTGTGTTCTAGTAGTACATGATCATATGGACATGCATTATATACATATGAAACTCCAAATAGTAGGACGAACAGAGTTTAAACCAGATTGAAAAAGACCAACGGCTGATACGAGACTGTGCTGCTATGTCATCAGAGATCTTAAAAAGTAATTGAAAACATTCACCTTGTCCTGCTACCTTTGAGGTATACTTGCAGATTATATAGCCATCACTGGCACATGAAACCAAAGTACAAAAGCCCAACATATGCCTTTGTTAGAAGGTGTTAACAGTTTAGCATAATATCTCATGGTGAGTCAAATAAGTCTCTGGCTCTGAAGCATGGCTTTGCTCCCTGTGTTACCCTGCTGTTTTCTTAGTGATGTTACCAAAAATCTCTATATTGATTGAGAAGGTTCCATAAAGTTTGAATGTATACGATCTCCCAGCCTTAGGTCACTGATATTTCTCACTCCTAACTCTAAGATACAAAAATACCATAAAAACAGTAGAGTGGGAGATCATAGTTATAGTAGGAGAAAAGAGTAGCTTCTGAAAAAGTTTATGCAACAAAGTTTAAACATTAATTCATTGATTGATTAATTAGTAGTAATAGAGATAGAGCAATCAGTCAGCATCCAACGGACAATGGCATGGTGGTTTCCTCTACATGATCGTGATTGTTTCCTCCCTGAATTTTTATTCATTTTTCTAACACACAAACCACACAAGTTTTAAACATATTATTCTTTAATGACGCATCTGAGGGATTAGAGCCCTTTTACTCTATGGTATTTGTCTGGTATGCTGGCAGTTTATTCAACTGCTATTTGTGTCTTGTAATATATCTAGTCTTTCTTCTGTTTTTTATTTTTCTTTTCTATTCTGGAAGCTTCACAAGGACAGAAAACAAAAAATCCTCTAACACCAGAGAAAATGTTGAATAAATAATTTCATTTTATCTCAAAATAATTTTGAGATAAATTCTCACTGTCATTCAATGATGATTATTTGTGATAAGCCCTGAGAGAATATTTATATCCTTTTCTGGAAAATATATATGCTGTTATATATATATATATATATATATATATAAGGTATACTTTATGCTATCTTAGAGGGATTTTTCTATCATTTAACAACTCTATCAGAAAATCATCACAGTTAATAAAAAATCATATTTTAATCTTATTTTTCCTTCTTCTTTCTTTCCTTTTTCCTTCCTTCCTACCTTATTTTTGCTCATTTGTGTTAGAAAGAGAAGTCATATTTTCACTTTTCTTTGTGAAAACTTTTGAAGTAATATAGATAGGTATTTCTTTCGGGGATCTAAATGAATAATTCTGTGAAATATGGACTAAAGAACTCTGTTGGGATTTTCAGTTTCTCTGTTGGAGCTTTCCTAAGATCCTCAAGAAGGAGAAGGAGAAGAATGTCACACAAGTTAATCTAGAGTGGTCTGAATGGAAAAAGGCTTAAAGTGATTCTACTGCATCAAATAAGCATCTTAGCTTTTTTTTTCTTTTTTAAGGATAAAATGTTAGAGCTTTTTCAAGACTGAAATTAGTTGAAACTCTCCTCCATAATTAAGTAATAATATGTGACAGAGCATGAGTTATTGCATAATAATTCATACCTTTTTGCTTTGCTAAGAATGAGGCCATAGGATGAGTGCTTGTTCAGATGCAGAAGTTATGAGTTATGACATCATAATTCACACCTTGAAGTACCATATTGTGATTATAAAATAGTCCTGGGCAAATACTATTAATTTTTAAAGTTCAGAAATAAATTATTAAAAAATAACACATTATGACTTCAAAAGAACCTCACTAATGTGAATTCATTAAAAATGGAATGAAAACTAAGTTAGTGTACATGGAAGCAGAATTATATATAACCTTTCTTGATGAACTATTTTCACTGACATACTGTTGTGAAGCATCTGCTCTGTAATTTGTAGCTGTTGTGTAGATGTTTCTTTTCTTTAGCATCCCAGTAAGTAATGTATTCTTACTTGATTTTTTCTCTCAAGGACATAATGGCAGTGGTAAGTCAGTCTTTACAGTCACTTTCAGTATTGTTCATTTTGTTTAGCAGGGTTGCATGTACAAATCATGAAGGGCAGCTCTCTTCAGCATTTGAAGACTGACCTCCAGTCTTTGAAGCCCATCTTGGCTCCTAGGACAGTGCCTTTTGCTGGTCTCCCTCTACCTTCCCCTTTCCCATATCGTTCACCAGTTTCTCTTTATCTTTCTCCCCACTGGCTTTGGGTAGTCTCCAAAATTCTCACCACATTTTATTTTCTTTTTTGTTTAGTTCTACTCCACCAAGATACTGTTTCAATGATCCCCTCTATGCAGATAACTCCCTAGCATAGCTCAATTTCTAAATTTTTACTCATAGCCCAAATTACCAATATTTCCTATTATTATTTTAGTTATTCTAGTTATTATTCTGTATCTTGAAATCCAGCATATCAAGAATGGACCCTTGTTACCTCCTCTCTAAAGCAGTCTCTCTTCTCACTATGGCTTTCAGTCCCTGAGGTTATAATCCTTTCAGCCATTGTTTACCCTTTTGTGTTTTTAAACTGTTAAGCACCTACTCTGTGCCCGCTACTCAGTGAAGAATAATTTAAGGAGAACGTCCTTAAAGAAGTTACATTGTAATAAAAAAACCAGTTATGCAAATAATTTTATTTGAGGAAGAATGTGATAGGCATAGTAGGGCAAAAAAGCACATTCAACTGTTTCTACCTGCAGTTCTCATGAAAAGCTTTGTGGAGAAGTTATTCTGGAGGTGGTCTTAAAGGATGAATGGAATGTCTAAGAATAGGTGGGTTACTCCAGGGCAATCAAAACCACAAGCATACACCTGTAGGTGAGGATACCAGAAGTCCTCACTGTATTTTCGTGTTAAAATACCTTCTCTTTCAGGAAAACATTGCACGGTAGATGTTGTTTTATTATCTTAATGCTCTTACTTGGCAAAATAAAATTTGACAAAAACTGTGTCAGTCCTGTAAAAGCTTTTACAGGATAATAAATTTGAAGCTCATGAAATCACAGCTCTGTTTGTATACAGAGTCAAAAAGTCCTTATCTCATATTCCATTTATCTATTTGTGTCAGACTCTTCTCCAAACTCTCCACTTATGTGACTGTAACCTTAATTTAGAAATTCACTGTTTCATTTTTAATTACCATAACACTCTTT
>NW_006797240.1:222088-228786 GCF_000442215.2 Lipotes vexillifer | reverse complement strand
ACTCTTTCAACTGATTTCATCCAATCTATTCTTTTTCTGTTCTATGCAGTACTCTGCTATCAGATTAAGCTTCCAAAAATCCTAATTTCTTTCTAGCTCTCCTCTGATCATGAGATTATGGTATCTTTCAATCTCCTCCCTATTCAAAGCTCTGTGTTCAGCTATCAGGCTCCTATGATATTTACCTCCTAACCATATTTTGGTGACTTTTCATGTAACGTTGCATGATGCTGGCCTTCCAGTGTTTTGTCAAAATACCCTCATGCTTTCATGCTTTTCCAAATCTTGTTTGTTATTCTTCAAGTCACCTCTCTATATCCTCTACTTTTCCTCCAATCCCAGCTAAAGTTGGACTTTCTCTATGAAATGATCTTTAATCATTGCAACTCCCATCTTTCTCTTTCATTCTACTTTTCAAACTTCTATCATAACCAATGTAAGTAAGTATAATATTGTATTGTTACCAAGTCCAAACTCACTCTGCTCACTGCACGACAGGCTAATAAATTGGAGACGAGGTGTTGAGGCAAGGAATACGACTTTATTCGGAAGCCGGCAGACGGAGAACATGGCATGCTTTTTGAACATGGCAGTCTCAAAAAACCATCTTATCGGGGTTTGGGTGCCAGTTTCTTTTACAGCACAGAGAGGGGGAGGAGATAGGAAGTTAAGTAAAAAGGCCATAAGTTTTGCAAATATCACCTGGAATGGCCAGCCTCAGGGAAGGGATGTGTTAATTTTTTCTTTCTTGTAGCCGTCCATGGGTGGACAGGGTCTGGATGTTTCCCTGAACAAAGGCACTTTTGTTTAACATTCAAGCAGAGGGGCAGGGTTCCGGGAAGTCGGCCATTATGTATAGACAGTACCCTTTTAGTGAAAAAAAGCAGCGGAAAGCAAAGGTTAAAGTAAAAGAAACAGATCCAACATGTAGTCAAATTTAGCTCTTTCCTGTTACAATATCATTCAATATAAATTATTTTAAAATACCTACCAAGTTTAAAGCACTATTGGGAATAAAGTAAAGAGACAAGAAAGGGAGAAGGATAAAAAATTTACTATTGTTTTTTATGTATTGACACTGTGGAGTATTTTTAAATACCTAAATTCTGATCTTTAAGGAACTTTCAGTCTAGACACAGAGTCAATTGCAAATCTGGGATGTAAAGGAGATTATGCTAAGTGTGGGTTGCAGGTCAAAGAGTAGTGACATCATGGAGAAAGGACTTGGTGACTCTTAGCAGTGTGATGAGAAATGCCTTCAAGAACAAGGTGGCATGAACTGGGCCTAGGAGGGAGAGTAGACTTTGGAATGTGCAGAAATGGGTGCAAGGCAATCCAGGTACAGAGAATATCCTACATAATTGCAGAGTTGTAGAAAAATGTTGAATACATTTAGAGAAGAATGATTAGTCCCATTTGGCTATAGCTGAGTTTAATTGTTCATTGATCTCTAATTGCTTCATTAGACTGTTTCCTTCTAGCTACATTAAAAGCCTCTAGAAACATGGAATGCTACATCACTTTTTAACAACGTCCTGAAGAAGGTAGCACAGGCTAATGCTATAGTAGTCACTCAATAAATGTGTATTTAATTAGTTCAATTTTATTAAGCACAAAGATTTCCTAATAAGTGTTTTGCACTTTTATTCTTCAGATCTTTATATAAAGTCACTTGCCTATTTGATCTTTCACAGGGCTTGCTTGCTGAAGTTAGGAATCTTTTTAGTTCTACTTTCATAGAGTATTTAAATAATTAGCTGAATGGACAACAATTAAAATTTCGTGCTTCAAATGAAGATGGATTTTACATTGTACAATTCTCCAATACTCTAATTTTTCAGACTTCTGATACTTTATGGTTACAAAATGTTTCATATTTATTCTTCTTTGCTTAGTAAACAATTATCTAGTGCCTATTTTATGCTGAGCTCTGCCATAGAGATTGGAAGATCTGGGGAGAACCAATTTCCAGATGACTAATGGCAGAGAACAATTCAGAATGTTGAATGTGCATTTGGAATTTAAGAAACACTAGGGAAAACCATTTATTACCTAAAATAGGTTTCTCAAAGTTTAGTCAGTCCTGTCCCATATACATACCTTCAAAATAAACTAGGAACCAACCACTATAATGCATAAGGCATAACTCCTTCATCTTAAGCAATTCACATCCTTGAAAAGACCAACAGTATAATGTAGGTATAATTCTCTCAATATAGATTTGGGACTGCTCTTACCAGGTTCAATTATACTTCTTATTAGAAATAAGATCTGAAGCTTCTCATGACATAAAAACCATAATGGTGCATATTAAAATGATTTTCTTCTCAAGGACAAAAGGTAAACTTTTATAACTCTTGATGTGTTTTAGTTGGGCTTAATGCACAAGAAGAAACCAGTGGCAACATTATTGGAATCAGCTGGGGTTCATTTCTATAGTTGGACTCCTGTGACAGTAATCTACAGCTTCCAAAATACATGCCTAATTTTGCCTGAAAAATTAACTGTTTTTTTGTCAAACTTGTGTCAGATAGCAGATGACAAAGTCAGTCCATGATATGGGGAAAAAAAAAAAAAAAAAGCCCTGGCTCTTGGAACTGCATTTATGGTTTAGTGAAATGAATCTAACAAGACTTTTTATTTCAGCCACTAAAATTGGGTCCTTGCTGAATTACTTTTCCTGACTTTAAACTCTAACTCTATATAAGATGATGGAGGAAGGGTGAGAGAAAATCAAAAACCAAACTTAATAACACCATACCATCGAAGTGGCTTGATTTATAATGAGTTTGTGGGAACATTCTGAACCTATTTCATGTTGAATTACAGTCCACCTTTACAAGTGGCTGCTAAAGAAAGAGTTCATGAACATACTCCTTGCACTACTTTAACCCTCTTCCTGCTCAGCCCCTAAAATTTAAAATGCAATACAAACAAAATGCGTCTATAAATTTATATAGTAACTACACAAACAAATGCAAACTCATTCTTAGTAACCATAAAATTACCTTCTGTTATCTATCACTTTGTGAATTATAGTTTCATTGGAAGAGCCAACAGCACAGAATAACACTGCTTCTCTTCCTACCCCTGTGTCACGGCTGCTCTCCTGGATGGAGCAGCAATCAGTACTCTTGAGGATAAACAAATGATTAAAGGCCAAGGTGAACTACTGTAAATAGGGATCACAATATCTGTTTTTGCTCTGAATATAATTAAAAAAAAAAATCAGTGTCGACTTTTTGGGCACCTGGTTCGAATCATAATCTAATCAATGTTCTTTTGTTTCTCTGATTTCACATTCTTAAAATCTTCTTTAGTGAGTTTGTAAACAGGTACAAAGTAAACAGTACAATAGAGGTAAGTTTGAATGGATTTATTATTGTAATGTGTAAATTGGATACACATAACTACAGAATAAAACATCATGGGAATTTTAGCTGCAACGTCACAAGAATTTTAAAACCTTTTCTTACTTAATACTAGTTCAATATCCAAACAGGGTCACTGGTTTGGTGCACATGAGACTCACAAAGTTTAAGAAGCTTGGTATTGTATAATAATGTAGTTCAAGTGAAATAAAGATGAGGAAATATTTTTTTAATCTTTAATTCCTTATAAATATAAATAAATTAATTTTTCCATAAATTAAGTTCTATGTAATATTCAATTTTTATTTTTAGATGAAGAAAATAAACCAGAGAGTAGAAACAGATTCCCAGTGTATTTTATGCATTAAAGCTCTGATTACAAGGCTAAACTATTCTGATTTTAGTTTTACTTTGTTAGTTTATTGCTGTTTGGTAATATCAATGAGTAGTCAGTGTGGTTGATGATCATTCTACTTATACTTTATTTTAAGTTGAGAAATTTTCTTATGCAATATAAAATATTATAATGTTTAATTACACTTGCATGGTAACACTTAACTAATTCATTTTTGGATTATTTATTATTTAGTCAAACTGGTAGATCTAAATGAAGATACCTTGGGAATGCAATACAATTGCAGAAATTAGAATTTTAATACAAGCTTTGACAAATAAAGGCAAGGAAATTGCTCAGGAAGTAGATTAAAAGGGCAAAGAGAGGAAAGATATTAAATAAGAGATAAAATATATATAAAATCAATACAGGTGGGCCAACATCCAACTAATAGCACCATCAAAGATATAATAAAAGACAGTTTCCTTTAACAAAAGGCTCAATGCCCAGCATAATGTGTGGGGAAGAAAAAACTAGGCCCATAATTGTGAAGTTTTCATAACGCCAAGGATAATGTAATGACTTCAAAAGCTTCTTAAAAGAAACAAATAGTTCATCTCTAAAGCAACAAAAAACAGATTAGCATCAACTGCACATCTGTATAATTGTATGCTAGAAATTAATACAGCAATACCGTTGAAGATTTGAGAAACAATGATTTTAATCTAGAATTACATACCCAGCTTATTTCTTGATCAAACTTGAAGCTAGAAGAGATATATTTTCATATTTGGAAGGCATGCAGATTTACCTCCCTTTCTTTAGAAGCTACTGGGGGATAGACTCCAGGTATTTAAACCAAGGAAGAGGAAGGCATAGAATCTAGGAGTGTGTTGAAGTGTTGACTCAAGATATCAGTGGTGCAGTGTGCTTGGAGAGCGATGAGTCCAAGTGGGACCAGGACTGGGGAGGGGTTTCTGGGAAAAAAGGAGAGTCCCAGAGATTTAATAATATCCTTGGGAATTTGGAACAATTTAAGGAAGCAGTGAAGGCAGTCAATACAAGAAAAATGGTGGCAAGTAGAAACTCCAGAATAAAACAAAACAACACAGAATCCAACAAAACAGTAAATCTGTACACAAAAGGAAATGCAATTATAGTACATTATTGGTTATACAACATATAATATTTGTATAGTCATAACAATATAACCATTGATATTCTGTACTCAAAAAATGCTGAAGGGCATAATTATGCTTTACAGCACAGAACAGAAATTCCATTACTCTCATTAAAAGGGAAGCACATGTGGCAGAACTTGAGAGTTGAAATAAGGAAAGGAAAGATACAGGTAAAAAAAGGGAGCTGGTCATCCTTATTTTTCACTGGAGGGAGTTAAGAATTTGGTTTACTGATGAATCAAAAAGCAAAGGTATTTGCACCTTATTTAAAGTTATAAAAGTAACCAGTAGAAAGACTAGACAGTAGTGCTACAGGGGAAGGGATGTAAAGTGGTATTAAAGGGTTATTTAATTTAATCCATCACTTATAGAAGAAATAAATATTCTTCATAAAATTTCACTCAATATGTATTTGTTGACTGAAGGGAAAAAGGAAGTAAGAGCAATGACTTGGCAGCAGAGCGCCTGGTCTACCAATGATGCTGGCCTGCCAGATTCCTACCTTCCACCAAGAGTTGACTGGCTATTCTGGACCATGCACCGCTGAAGCAGTATAAAAAAATGACTTAATAGAGATCATGATAAAATATGAGAGAACAACATGTTGAATAAGGGAAATCAAAAATACGAGTAACAAAATGGAAGTATGTACACATTGCTGTGGGCTTACAAAGAGTGGAGGAGCTGCACCTTGTGAGGAAGAATCATTAAAGTAGCTGACAGCTAGTGACCTTTGAGTAGACTCTTTAAGCAAATCTATATAAATTAATTATAAAAATCATGGTGTGGTTGGTGAGGGTGGAGTTTAGGGAGGATATTCCACGTGTAGGAAACAGCATGTGGAAATATGGCCTGGGGTGCTCATAATTAAAAGTGGCTACGAAGAGTAAACTACAGAAATGAAGATGCAAAGAGAAATGATTGTTCAACGCAAGTCAGGAGTGATAACAAGTCATGCTTTGAATGGCCTTACATTTTATAGTAACAAGCTTGCTGCTCTATTCAAAGCATAACAGGGAGTCACTGAAGGAGCCTAGGTGGAGGAGCAGTGGGGTCAATCTTGTTGTAATATCACGCTCTGGCCGTAGTGTCAGCAACAGGTTGACTGGGGTCCATCGTGGCATGGCAGGCATTTTGGATGTGATTTAAAGAGACTATCCTTAAACATTCCCCAGATAACATTTGCATTCCTAAAGGAAAGTCTTCATGGAGGATTTGACAACAAACTTTGGAAATTCAGAGAGTGAATGAAAATAATTTTGGAAGAGTGGGCAACAAGAAAGGATAAAGAGAGCAAGGCCTTCAAGATATCAGAGGAGTAAGACGTAGAGATCACCTTATCACCTTCCTCTCCACAAATATATCAAAACTACATCTACACGTGGAACAACTCCTACAGAACACCTACTGAACGCTGGCAGAAGACCTCAGACGTCCCAGAAGGCAAGAAAACCTCCACGTACCTGGGTAGGGCAAAAGAAAAAAGAAAAAACAGAGACAAAAGAATAGGGACGGGACCTACACCTTGGAGAGAGAGCTCTTAAGGAGGAAAAGTTTCCACACACTAGGAAGCCCCTTCATGGGTGGAGATGGGGGGTGGGAGGGGGGAAGCTTTGGAGCCATGGAGGAGAGCACAGCAACAGCGGTGCAGAGGGCAGAGCAAAGAGTTCGGCAAAGAGGATCGGTGCCGACCAGCACTCACCAGCCCGAGAGGCTTGTCTACTCACCCACCAGGGCGGGTGGGGGCTGGGAGCTGAGGTGGGCTTCGGAGGTCAGACCCCAGGGAGAGGACTGGGGTTGGCTGCATGAACA
>NW_006797240.1:201773-222078 GCF_000442215.2 Lipotes vexillifer | reverse complement strand
GGAAAGAGTCTGAACCTGCCTAAGAGGCAAGAGACCATTGTTTCAGGGTGCGTGAGGAGAGGGGATTCAGAGCACCGCCTAGACGAGCTCCAGAGATAGGTACAAGCCACAGTTATCAGCACGGACACCAGAGAAGGGCATAAAATGCTAACGCTGCTGCGGCAGCCACCAAGAAACCTTTGTGCAAGCACAGGTCACTAGCCACACCTCCCCTCACGGGAGCCTGGGCAGCCCTCCACTGCCAGGGTCCCGTGATCCAGGGTCCCATGATCCAGGGACAACTTCCCCGGGAGAACACACAGCATGCCTCAGGCTGTTGCAGTGTCACACTGGTCTCTGTGGCCACAGGTTGGCCCTGCATTCCATACCCCTCCCTCCCCCTGGCCTGAGTGAGACAGAGCCCCCTAATCAGCTGCTACTTTAACCCCATCCTATGTGGGCGGGGAACAAATGCCCTCAGGCAACCTACATGCAGAGGTGGGGCCAAATCTAAAGCTGAGCCCCAGGAGCTGTGCAAACAAAGAAGAGAAAGGGAAATTTCTCCCAGGAGCCTCAGGAGCAGCGGATCAGATCTCCACAATCAACTTGAGGTACCTGCATCTGTGGAATACCTGAATAGACAATGAATCATCCCCAAATTGAGGTGGTGGACTTTGGGAGCAACTGTAGATTTAGGGTTTGCTTTCTGCATCTAATTTGTTTCTGGCTTTATGTTTACCTCAGTTTAGTATTTAGAGCTTACTATCATTGGTACAACTCTTTGGTGATTTGGTTGTTCTCTTCCTTTTATATATATATATATATTTTTTTTTTCCTTTTTCTCTTTTGGTGACTGTGTGTATGTGTATGGTCCTTTGTGTGATTTTGTCTGTATAGCTTTGCATTTGCCATTTGTCCTAGGGTTCTGTCACTTGCTATTTTTAGTATAGTTTTTAGCACTTGTTATCACTGGTAGGATTGTTTTTTGGTTTGGTTGTTCTTTCTGTCTGTCTATATTTTTTAAATTACTTTTTAATTTTTAATCATATTTTTCTATTTTAATAACTTTATTTTATTTTTTTAATCTTTCTTTCTTTCTTTCTTTCTTTCTTTCTTTCTTGCTTCCTTTTTTTTCTCCCTTTTCTTCTGAGCGGTGTGGCTGACAGGCTTTTGGTGCTCTGGCCGGGTGTCAGGCCTGAGCCTCTGAGGTGGGAGAGCCAAGTTCAGGATATTGGTCCACCAGAGACCTCCCAGCCTCAAGTAATATCAAATGGTGAAAGGTCTCCAAGATATCTCCATCTCAAGGCTAAGACCCACCTCCACTCAACGATCAGCAAGCTACAGTGCTGGACACCACATGCCAAACTAGCAAGACAGGAACACAATGCCACCCATTAGCAGAGAGACTGCCTAAAATCATAATAAGTTCACAGACACCCCAAAACACACCACTGGACATGGTCCTGCCCAACAGAAAGACAAGATCCAGCCTCATCCACCAGAACACAAGCACTAGTCCCCTCCACTAGGAAGCCTACCCAATCCACTGAACCAAACTTACCCACTGGGAGCAGACACCAAAAACAACGGAAACTACGATCTTGCAGCCTGAGAAAAGGAGACCCCAAACACAGTAAGTTAAGCAAAAGAGAAGATGGAGAAATACATAGCAGATGAAGGAGCAAGCTGAAAACGTACCAGACCAAACAAATGAAGAGGAAATAGGCAGTCAACCTGAAAAAGGATTCAGAGTAATGATAATAAAGATGATCCAAAATCTTGGAAATAGAATGAAGAAAATACAAGAAACATTTAACAAGGACCTAGAAGAATAAAGAGCAAATAAACAATGATGAGCAACACAATAAATGAAATTAAAAATTCTCCAGAAGGAATCAACAGCAGAATAACTGAGGTAGAAGAACAGATAAGGGACCAGGAACATAAAATTGTGAAAATAACTACTGCAGAGCAGAATAAAGAAACAAGAATGAAAAGACTTGAGAACAATCTTAGAGATCTCTGGGACAGCATTAAACACACCAACATTTGAATTATAGAGGTCCCAGAAGAAGAAGAGTAAAAAAAGGGGACTGAGAAAATATTTGAAGAGATTATAGCTGAAAACTTCCTTAATATGGGTAAGAAAATAGTAAATCAAGTCCAGAAAAAGCAGAGAGCCCCATACAGGATAAATGCAAGGAAAACATGCCAAGACACATGTAGATCAAACTATCAAAAATTAAATACATAGAAAAAATATTAAAAGCAGCAAGGAAAAAGCAACAAATAGCATACAAGGGAATCCCCACAAGGGTAACAGCTGATTTTTCAGCAGAAACTCTGAAAGCCAGAAGGGAGTGGCAGGACATATTTAAAGTGATGAAAGGGAAAAGCCTACAGCCAAGATTACTCTACCCAGCAAGGATCTCATTCAGATTTGACGGAGAAATTAAAACCTTTACAGACAAGCAAAAGCTAAGAGAATTCAGTGCCACCAATCCAGCTTTACAACAAATGCTAAAGGAACTTCTCTAAGCAGGAAACACAAGAGAAGAGAAAGAGAAGGGAAAGACCTACAATTACAAACCCCAAACAATTAAGAAAATGGTAATAGGAACATACATATTGATAATTACCTTAAATGTAAATGTAAATGGATTAAAGGATCCAACCAAAAGACACAGACTGGCTGAAAGGATACAAAAACAAGACCTGTATATATGCAGTCTACAAGAGACCCACTTCAGACCTAGGGACACATACAGACTGAAAGTGCGGGGATGGAAAAAGATATTCCATGCAAATGGAAATCAAAAGAAAGCTGCAGTTGCAATTCTCATATTAGACAAATTGGACTTTAAAATAAAGACCATTACAATAGACAAAGAAGGACACTACATGATGATCAAGGCATCAATCCAAGAAGAAGATATAACAATTGTAAATATTTATGCACCCAACATAGGAGCACCTCAATACATAAGGCAAATACTAACAGCCATTAAAGGGGAAATCAAGAGTAACACAATCATAGTAGGGGACATTAACACTTCACTTTCACCAATGAACAGATCATCCAAAATGAAAGTAAATAAGGAAACACAAAGTTTAAATTATACGTTAAACAAGATGGACTTAATTGATATTTATAGGACATTCCACCCAAAACCAACAGAATACACTTTCTTCTCAAGTGCTCATGGAACATTCTCCAGGATAGATCATATCTTGGGTCACAAATCAAGCTTTGGTAAGTTTAAGAAAATTGAAATTTTCCACAACGCTATGAGACTAGATATCAATTACAGCAAAAATCGGCAAAAAATACAAACACGTGGAGGCTAAACAATACACTAGTAAATAACCAAGAGATCACTGAAGAAATCAAAGGGAAAATCAAAAAATACTTAGAAACAAATGACAATGAAAACACGAAGACCCAAAACCTATGAGATGCAACAAAAGCAGTTCTAAGATGGAAGTTTAAAGCAATACAATCCTACCTCAAGAAACAAGAAACATCTCAAATAAACAACCTAACCTTGCACCTAAAGCAATTAGAGAAAGAAGAACAAAAAAAGCCCAAAGTTAGCAGAAGGAAAGAAATAAAAATCAGATAAAAACAAATGAAAAAGAAATGAAGGAAATGACAGCAAAGATCAATAAAACTAAAAGTTGGTTTTTGAGAAGATAAATAAAATTGATAAACCATTAGACAGACTCATCAAGAAATAAAGTGAGAAATATCAATATAATTAGAAATAAAAAGGGAGAAGTAACAACTAACACTGCAGAAATGCAAAGGATCATGAGAGATTACCACAAGCAACTATATGGCAATAAAATGGACAAGCTGGAAGAAATGGACAAATTCTTAGAAAAGCACAAGCTTCTGAGACTGAACCAGGAAGAAATAGAAAATATAAACAGACAAATCACAAACACTGAAATTGAAACTGTGATTAAAAACCTTCCAACAAAGAAAAGCTCAGGACCAAATGGCTTCACAGGCAAATTCTATCAAACATTTAAAGAAGCACTAACACCTATCCTTCTCAAACTCTTCCAAAATATAGCAGAGGGAGGAACACTCCCAAACTCATTCTACAAGGCCACCATCACCGTGATACTAAAACCAGACAAAGATGCCACAAAAAAACAAAACTACAGGCCAATATCACTGATGAACATAGATGCAAAAATCCTCAACAAAATACTAGCAAACAGAATCCAACAGCACATTAACAGGATCATACACCATGATCCAGTAGGGTTTATCCCAGGGACACAAGGATTCTTCAATATACGCAAATCAATCAATGTGATACACCATATTAACAAATTGAAGGATAAAACCATATGATCGTCTCAATAGATGCAGGAAAAGATTTCGACAAATTCAACACCAATTTTTTCTGATAAAAACCCTCCAGAAATTAGGCATAAAGGGAACTTACCTCAACATAATAAAGGCCATATATGACAAACCCACAGCAAACATCATTCTCAACAGTGAAAAACTGAAACCATTTCCACTAAGATCAGGAACAAGACAAGGTTGCCCACAAGGTTGCCCACTCTCACCACTATTATTCAACATAGTTTTGGAAATTTTAACCACAGCAATTAGAGAAGAAAAAGAAAGAAAAGGAATCCAAAGCAGAAAAGGAGAAGTAAAATTGTCACTGTTTGCAGATGACATGATACTATACATAGAGAATCCTAAAGATGCTACCAGAAAACTACTAGAGCTAATCAATGAATTTGGCAAAGTAACAGGATACAAAATTAATGCACAGAAATCTCTTGCATTCCTATACACTCATGATGAAAAATCTGAAAGAGAAATTAAAGAAACACTACCATTCACCACCGCAACAAAAAGAAAACACCAAGGAATAAACCTACCTAAGGAGACAAAAGACCTGTATGCAGAAAAGTATAAGATACTGATGAAAGAAATTAAAGATGATACAGATGGAGAGATATTCATGTTCTTGGATTGGAAGAATCAACAGTTTGAAAATGACTATACTACCCAAAGCAATCTACAGATTCAATGCAATCCTTATCAAACTACCTATGGCATTTTTCACAGAACCAGAACAAAAAATTTCACAATTTTTATGGAAACACAAAAGACTCTGAATAGTCAAAGCAATCTTGAGAAAGAAAAAGAAAGAGCTGGAGGACTCAGGCTCCCTGATTTCAGACTATACTACAAAGCTACAGTAATCAAGGCAGTATGGTACCAGCACAAAAACAGAAATATAGATCAATGGAAAAGGATAGAAATCCCAGAGATAAATCCATGTACTTAGGTCACCTTATCTTTGATAGAGGAGGCAAGAACATACAGTGGAGAAAAGACAGCCTCTTAAATAATTGGTGCTGTGAAAAGTGGACAGCAACATGTAAAGGAATGAAATTAGAACACTCCCTAACAGCATACACAATAATAAACTCAAAATGCATTAAAGAACTAAATGTAAGGCCAGACACTATAAAACTCTTAGAGGAAAACATAGGCCGAACACTCCATGACATAAATCACAGCAAGATCTTTTTGACCCACCTCCTAGAGAAATGGAAATAAAAACAAAAATAAACCAATGGGACCTAAGGAAACTTCAAAGCTTTTGCACAGCAAAGGAAACCATAAACAAGATGAAAAGACAACCCTCAGGATGGGAGAAAATATTTGCAAATGAAGCAACTGGCAAAGGATTAATCTCCAAAACATACTAGCAACTCATGCAGCTCAATATCAAAAAACTGAATAACCCAATCCAAAAATGGGCAGAAGATCTAAGTAGACATTTCTCCAAAGAAGATATACAGATTGCCAGCAAACACATGAAAGGATGCTCAACATCACTAATCATTAGAGAAATGCAAATCAAAACTACAATGAAGTATCACTTCACACCGGTCAGAATGGCCATCATCAAAAAATCTACATTGTCAGGGCCAAGTAAATTAATGTAAAATAATGGTTAGTGAAGTGGTTTCCATTAGGACAAAGTTTTCTCATAACTGAGCTTCTCACATACAAAGGACCAAAATAAAAGGGCCTCAGAGGAAGTTTAGTGGGTGAAGTCAGTATCAGCATACGGTTAGTGAAATGGGGAGAGGTAAGAAAGAACATTTCATTTTCATTCCTAACGTAGTAATCTCAGATCTTTTCCTTTTTAAAAAAGAAAATGAAGAAAAATAACTTATATATAGGGTAGTAGTAAAGAATTTGAATAAAATTTTGAGTCATTTAAGGTTTTTCAAGTCAAAATCTCAAGGTAAGGAGCAATAATCATCATTTCATACTAGTCACAGATGTTTTTTAGGTCTGTCCTCTGAAAGATGAGCCATTGTTAGTCTATTTTAGGGATTTGCATAGTACAACCATTTGCTAATATCACTAATTTTTCTTAGTAACTTAGATTCACAGTTAATAAAAACTCTATTCAGCAACTCTGCCAAGGAAATTGATATTGCTACTTCCAAAATTGATTTTTTTGACCCAAGGCTTCTTAATTTTTTTTTAAACTAGGACCAGCTATTAGACTATGCTTAAGAGACTTTTACAAGAGAGGAGAGGAAACATACAATTCTATATTTAAAATATGTTATTTTTATTATTGTTATGAAAATGTTAATTTCCTAAGGGAATGGAGTTTAAATGAATACTCTGGAGTCCATTTCCTAGGCCAATCAATAATGACCTCATGTGCATGAAAAAGAGAGTACCTGTACATTTCAAGGTAAAATTTATGGCACCCATATAAGTAAAAGGATAAGAATTTCTAACATTAGACAGCAAACACAGATATATGTTGAAATACTTAGTTCAGCATCTCATAAGTCCTCATATTCCTACACAAATGTGTATTCTCACTAAATAAAGCTTGGGATCAATCAGAAATCTAGGTGTCCTGTCATTAACTTTTGAGAATTATCTGTTCCAAAACTTTCATAATACTATGCTTTTGAGGTCAAATAGCTGGTGTCTCATTTGCAAAGAGGAGCTGGAATTTGCTGGCTAGGTAAAAATGGAAGTAATTTTAACTGACCCATTATAAAGTAGCAGATGTGGTTTAGCATAATAACAAACTAGTTGGTAGGTTGCTAAATACTTTTATTCACAGAGGGGAGTGCCTTGGTTTGGGCAATGGTGTATTGCAAGAACTTCCTTTTTGAATATTTGTGTGTATCCTCAAAATAACTTTTCGTCATCCAGCAACGTTCAATTATACAGGTAAAGGCAGCTTTCAGAGTGTAGGTGTTGATCAGAAGTTAGGCAGAATGGACACTCCCAGTTCTTTTTGGATGGTGTGCCCTTACATGCATCTCTGGTTTGGCTGCATAGCTACTGCACGGTTATTCACATGTATTATCTACACAATAATGCTTCATTTACATAGCTTTTTATATGCATGTTACAACTGCCAACATTTCAGAGTTAAAATAATATTGGAATTAAATACGAACAGAAGAAAAGAAAATTTAACAGTTGAGACAGAAAAAAGGTGCTCTCATGTGTGGTTAGAAAATGATGGGGATTTGATGAAGTAGAAAGGTATGGAAAGCTGTTCTGGATGCCAACTGCTTGCAGAGGATCTTGCATCAATGATAGTGACAAGTGATGACAGTCTGCATCCGAAGAGTATCTCTGCCATTTTGATAAGTGTACAAAGTAGGAAAGTCCAAATCCATTGATGAACTTAAAGAAACGGTTGACGGTAAGGGAGGAAGCAAAGTTATTTGTTGTTTTAAAATGGACATGAGGGGGGACTTCCCTGGTGGTCCAATGGTTAAGACTTTGCCTTCCAGTGGGGGTGTGGTTCGATCCCTGGTTGGGGAATGAAGATCCCACATGCCTTGGGGCCAAAAACCCAAAGCATAAAACAGAAGCAGTATTGTAATAAGTTCAATAAAGACTTTAAAAATGGTCCACATCAAAAGAAAAATCTTAAAAAAAATGGACATGATATATCTATATTTTGCTGCTCACTTATTAGAGTTGGAAATTGGAAATGGGTCCCTACAGAAGAGTTAAAATAGAAAGCAAACCAAAGACCAAAATAAATAGCTATTCATTTGTGTTTTCTACAACTTGTTATAAGCAAAATTCCTTGCTAAATATTTATTTTCAAATTATTTGAATAATAGTAAATGGTAAGAGTTTCGTGTGTGGGATGAGTTCTGATTTTATTTTCTTTAGAAATCTCATGTTGGAGGGATAAATGTAAAGATACATGAAAATGAGGCAAGCCACCCATCAATTCAGATTTTATGTGGATTCTGTTGTACTGAGGCAGGAGGTAGAGCCCCAGGCTGCAGATACTCCAAAATAGCAGGAATGAGAGAGGAGCTGAGCCCTGCCCAGATAAGAGATCAAAGACCACATATTCCTCATTCTCGAAGTCAAGGAGGCTTCCCCAACTACACGTGCGCATAAAGGCTCCTTGGAGGTCAAAAAGGGAGAGGACACCACCCCACAGTAAGTGATGTCAACCTACCCATAGGCCTCTTCGCTAGAATCCATCTTGGCTAAGAGATGCATGCACACACATGGGAGGATGCTGAGATATACGAAATACAGACTCAGAACCAGGCAAAGCAAGATGATTGGCCAAAGGAAACCCGGAAGAAATGCCCATAAAAGTGATTCAAACTACCACGGGGGCTGGACTCTAGCTCTCTGAGCCCGCCTGTGTGTCTATCCACATGTACTCTTCTTCCTCCTAATAAACACTGTACTTGTTTCCATTTCTATGTGGAAATTCATTTCTACACAGCTGATGGGCCAAGGCCTTGTCACTGGCCACTAGTCCCTAGTGGTCTAGTGCAGGGGTCCCCAAACCCCTGGGCCAGGACCGGTACCGGTCCGCAGCCTGTTAGGAACCAGGCCACACAGCAGAAGGTGAGCAGCGGGCAAGTGAGTGAAGTTTCATCTGCTACTCCCCATCGCTCCCTATCGCTGGCATTACCAACTGAACCATCCATCCCTTGCCTCCATTGTCCATGAAACCAGTCCCTGGTACCAAAAAGGTGGGGGACCACTGGTCTAGTGGTTAGGATTCTGTGCTCTCACTGCCGCATCCTGACGTCAGTCTCTGGCCGGGAACCGAAATCCTGCTTCAAGCTGCTGCAGGTCGAGGCCACCCAAGGTCAGTATGGCAGTAATAGTGATCAAGGAAACTGTTCACAGAGTAGGATGAGAGAAGGTTAAAGAGAGCCTGTTACTTAGAATAATAACGAAGGTTTGTGCAATCTGGTGCAATTAAAGATCAGGGGATGTGGTTTAAATTTTACTACCATGTTTAGTAAGGTGATGAAGGTGGGAGATATGTTTCTATTATTACTAAATATCTAATACATGGAAGAAACACATATATAACCCAGTCCAACATCCTATCAGAAATGGAAGTCTGGGGCTTCCCTGGTGGCGCAGTGGTTGAGAGTCCTCCTGCCGATGCAGGGGACACGGTTTCGTGCCCCGGTCCGGGAAGATCCCACATGCCGCGGAGCAGCTGGGCCCGTGAGCCATGGCCCCTGAGCCTGCACGTCCGGAGCCTGTGCCCCGCAACGGGAGAGGCCACAACAATGAGAGGCCCGCGTACCGCAAAAAAAAAAAAAAAAAAGGAATGGAAGTCTGGTGGCCTTCTTGAATGTGAATTTGTATTTTCTTTGTGGAAGATTTCAAATGCAGCACGGATATTGCAAATGGTTTGTTTGATTTTTTTATACCGTTAATTTTTTTAAATTAAGAAGTAAAGCATTTATTCTTTTTTTTGTGTGTGTGTGTGTGTGTGTGTGTTTTTGCGGTATGCGGGCCTCTCACTGTTGTGGCCTCTCCCGTTGCGGAGCACAGGCTCCGGACGCACAGGCCCAGCGGCCGTGGCTCACGGGCCCAGCCGCTCCATGGCATGTGGGATCTTCCCGGACCGGGGCACGAGCCCGTGTTCTCTGCATCGGCAGGCGGACTCTCAACCACTGCGCCACCACGGAAGCCCAAAGCATTTATTCTTTATAAACGTTGAACAATTTAGAAAAGAGTAATGAAGAAAATAAATATGATACAATTAGATGAATTCTTAATGTGCTTATTTTATAAATTCAAGAGAATGTTTTCGGATGGAAATATTGTATGCTTTATAATTTTCACAACTATCCCATTATATTCCAAATGGAATAAATCATAATTTACATTGTGATTATCATTTAAATTTATGGTGCTTTTCTTTCATCTCAGTGCTTTTCATATAATTTCTATTGTACGGAGTAGTTGGCGCAGATATATGATTTTGTCCAAATATCTGAGGAGTAAACTGAAAAAGGTATATAAAATTTGTCTAGCAATTTAATACTAATAACCTAACGTATGAGGAAAGTAATATGCTGAAGCAAAAAGCAAGCAATACTAGTAAAAAATATTATGGACATTTTAGGAAAGATATCTCACAGTCAAAATCACATATTATTTTTAGAAAACAGTAGAACAATTAAACATAGTTTACTTCCTTTATAACAAGTCTTTACTTAAGGATCATACATTTTATTATTAAAATGCTTTCTGTTCTAGTAGCTCATTAATAAAACTATCTTTTCTTTGCTCTGGTTTGCCAAGCAATTCACATGAAAGGGGTTAGTATATTCAGGAGAAAATAGTTTTCATTGAACGACCAAGGCAGAAAAATGGAAATTCAAGAGTAACTGAGTTTTAAACATATGATCCTCTTTATGTATTTCTTTTAGAAGTTTCTATTTTGTAGGTGAGATCAATTTGGATTCCTTTTTAATATACATCTTGGAAAAAAATAACAAACCATAGTCAGTTATCTTGGGAAGGGGCAAATACTCCTTTTCTATCAATCAGTGTGGCTCAGATTTTGCTGGTTTGAACAAATGGGTACTGGATGCCGACCAGGGCAAGAAGTTGCTTCCCATACGGAGAGCTGAGGGCCTCTTTGGGACCCCAGCCTTGCTCAGCTATTCAATCTGATTGCCCTGGTCTGACGCTCTGGCTGGGTCGCCCAGCTCTAGTGTGCAAGGTGCCATTTACACGCCTGGACAACTGGATCGATTGCTCGGCCATCAGCCCCTCCGCTCTGCTCTGAGCGAAGTGCTGCTCTAACCTGGCAGGATTCTGGCCCCACAGGTGGAGGACCCGCACTTTCCACCTCATCCCTCGTGGGGCATGAAGCCACACCCTTACTGCTCTTTGCAGGGATATTTTCAATAATACATTAACTAGGACTACTCTGGACAAAATATATGTTGATTTCTGACTCTAGTGATTTACAGCCTTTTATGTGCTCTTTATACCTCAGAGACGGAAGGAAAAGGCATGAGAAGAAAACGGAAAAAGTTTGGTTGAAGGATAGGAAAGGAAGAGTTCGTTGTGAGAAGAAGGGATGGAGGAAAGTGGGCGTGGCTGGCTGGGTCAGAGGGGTCCGTTTCCCACACTTGCTTCCACTTATTTTCCTAAATAGTTTTCTAAAGCAGGTTGAGTTTCTGCATTGCTAATACTGCTTGCCCCTTAGGGTACCGTTCAGTGCTGACTTAAAGGTGAGACCCTTTAGGCTTTCTTCTGCCTGGGTGTGTGCCAGACTGTGCTGTTTGCCATTTCTCCTTTTCCTGGCATCCTCGCCAGGAAGGGCCAAGCCTGGTCAGAAAGGGGAGAAATAAAGAGGCCTTTTATGACTCTGCTGTGACACAGCTGCTGGGCAGCCTTTAGGAATATCTCCCTTTAGACCCTGCTCTGCTCACTCCGAGTTGGAGGATGGTAATTCTCAAGTACAGATGACGATTCAAGACAAAAAAGATCATTTCATAGTGAGAGTTACAGAAAAAGAAAGGCACACTTCTCTTATTTCTTCTAGAGTCAAACTAAAATACAAATTACAAGGATGGGAAATCACGTTTTTGTCTCTATTCATATTTCTTGGGTTATATACTGGGGAGTGTTATTTTTTTCAAAGTCAAGTTCATATAGGGCAATCATAAAGATGCATTTAAGTGAGTGATGTGGTTGATTAAGCAAGAAATGCGAGAGGTGAAGTAGGTCCATTTGTGGTGGTAGAGAGCACTTTGAGATCATGGGAAGGAGTTTGAACTAGGTGCTTAATAAATGCAGTCTCTGCATTGTAAATATTGGAAATTAACCAATATTTAAACAGCTTTATACAACCCTGAGAGCAAAAGCAGAAGAAAGACTGACCAGGAAAAGAAAGAATGCTCAGAGGCAGCAAGGCACTGTGGGTAAGAGTTTAATGGTCAAAGTCCAAATTGTAGATTTACCCTTTACTGGCTATGTGGTTGTGGGCAAGTTGCTTAACCTCTCTGTTTCAATTTCTTCAGCTGCACAATGGGGATGATGATGATAATAGTGCATATCTCACAGAGTTGTAAGGATTAAAAACATTCTGTATGAAAAGTGCATATAATGTAGAAAGCATCACAGAGCAATTATTATTGAAAATAATTAATTACTTTCAATAGGTTTTATTAATCAAAGAAGGTTAGGTTTGTAATAGAATAATTTTATCTGTAGGAATTTCTATACTAAAGGGTAGTAAGTACAGAGGCAGCATGAGGTATACATTATGGGTCACTGTATTGCTTTTATATCTTTAATTATGCTTCATTTCCTAACAGTAGCTTAAGTACCATACTATTATTGGTCCTTATCAATGCAGAGAACACTCTAATACAGGCAAACTTGTCAGAGCAAAGTTGGGCATTTATCTGCTTATGGAAAAGGCTAAGATAACTTAAACTTGGTCTACACATCATTGATGTTTGTATTTTCTCATTTAGAAATAGGGTATCCATGAAAAAATTAATTAATTAAAAAAAAAAGAAATAAGGCATTCAATTCCTAATCACCTATCTGACAAGGACTTTTTGAGAACCTTGTTGATAACCATCCTGAATATTCTCCACACCCATAACCTTAAATTTTCTAGTATCTATTAAAGCTCATAAACTATAGGTCGGTGTACACAAATCATTTTTAAGGTGATATAAGAACAAGAACACATAACCCATTCCATCCAAAACGTGACCACCAGATGCAGAAATGTGCATTATTGCCATTTAGATACTTCAGTGATCTATTAGTTTTAGAAATACTGTTAATACTTACATGGCTGAACCTATATTTAGTGTTCTGTAGATGAAGTCAAAAGTATGCTTTGCCTTTAAGGGTGAAAACGACAGTCAGAGAACAAAGGAAATGTTGTAAAAGAAGAATTTGTGTTTGATTTTTGAAGGCCACACTTTGTCCCAAATGAAGACTAGGCGGCTTCTAAATGTCTTTTGTTTACAGAATCAGGGATGAGGCTACAAATTATCAAATATACTTCCTGAAAATACTGGAAATTTTTAGTTTGAGATTGCTTCCTGTGTTAGTCAGGGCCCTGCGGAGGGGTGTGATGCCATTTTTAATGCATGTTCTAATAGATATTTTTCATGACTCTAAATCATCTTATATTATCAGTCAAACTGATTTATTCTCTTGACCTTCAATGGAAAATAATTTAAACTATTTTCTCCCCTGAAATTTTCATTCAGTATCTTCTGTAAATGACTTTTAATATACTTCTAATATCAGTAACTTTCACAATATCAGATGCAAGTTCATAGTTCATTCAACCTGTGAGTTTTTATTGACTATTAAATTGACAAATATACTGTTCTCCTGCCCTGCTGCATGGGATTATGCACATGTTAAGAATGAACATTTTTAGGGAATTTAGCTCTACATTTCCCTGGAATAAAACAAATTATTTTACACTGGAAATCTTTTCTGTCTTGTTTTTATTGAACTGAAACCTAGAAAGAAGGCACATTCTTTTGAAATGAATGAATGGTGCTCAGTATTGACACTGAGCAAAGAGAAGAAAAGATACCGCCCTTTGCCTACCATCTTTGTTTCTGATTGAAACCAAAAATGGAGTTAAAGCTCTGCTTTATGGTGTATGCAGGGCTCCAGATAAATGCTGATTGCTAATGTGGATGTCATGCCTATGTCCCTTGGGTACCCTATCACACGAATGGTCTTCTCAAGAATGGGTATAGTGCTGAGAACTCTGATGGAGGCTATACCAACACTGTCCCTCCATGAACAGTAACTGTCTGCTAAACAAACTCCATGAACAGAAAATGTTTGAGCCCTGATAACACTGCAGAGTGGAGGATCAAAGGTCTTTTGGGAGCTGGCGTATGGTGGTTAGATAGTAAGATAGAGGAGTTCTAATCATGAGATTCAGCTCTGGATATTCCAACCATGTGATTTAAATTCTGTGCCATTTCAGTCAAATATGAATTCAAGCTGATCGTAAAATTCTGGACAATGTCTTGTTGGGCATTCTAATTTTTATGATGATGTAAGCACACTAACTTATCAGAAATTTGTCTACTATGAGAGTCCATATCAAAAGCTCTACAATCAGTTATAAAAAGCTTCCATATGTAAAATGTCTGTAAATCTGCATCACTTCCCAATAGATTGCTTGTTCTTCATGTTAATTATGGCTTAGATTTCATATTATGTACATGTTTGTTTCTAGATATGGAATGCCCTAAGTAACTCTTATAAGAGGATATATGAGAAGGCAAAGGATTTTAGTTAATCTTGCTCTTTGAATGTTTGAAAAGCTACATACAGTCACTTAATTCTTTCAACATTTTATTTTATATGGAAGAACTCTTAACTTGGTCACCTTGAGCAGTAATTAGTATTTCTTCATTACCTCTCTTCATCCTGAGGTTTTAAATGTCTGTCTTGCACACAAATTCAGGTCACATTTTGTCATCAGGACCACTTACACAATGTCTTTCTCAGATTTCCTGTTGAATAGTGATCATCCATCATATGCTAACTGATCACCTATTGGCTTTTTTGGGAGCTGCCGAAAATGGTATACAAATGTTTCAAACAAAATTTTATAAACATAAACTGAGCTAATGCACTATTTCTCAGTATGGGATTCTACTTAGTCCACTTGACTACTTGTAAAGAATGTGTCTGGACAGTGACTCAAAGAACCTTTTTAAAAAAGCATTTGAATCATACTCAATGATTTATTCACATATCTATTTTAAAAATTCCATTGGTCATGCTAAAAAAGGTTGCAAGCCCTTTGACTTAAGTATTTCTATAATGGCTGTTAAAATCAATTCCGGCATTAAAGTCTCCAAGAATGAACAATGCATTGAGTGGAAAATTGATTACATGGTCAAAGAACAGTCCTTTGTGGCCTCATTTGCTTTTTCGATTAGCATAGCTGTCATGGCTGCTGCAGGTGGTCCTCAAAACTTATAGGGGAAAAAAAAATCTGTCCTTGACACTTATGTTTGTCTATAGATTTTTTGGGGAAAAAATGTTTTTATTTGCTTGTTAGAATCTACTGATGTAGGTACCGGTGTCAAGTTGAGTTTTGCCGAGATAAAGGAGAGATAAAAAGGGGAATGATTTGTGAGGAAAAACGAACTGAGTAATATAGAAATCCACTTCTAGGATTTTTAGGTTTGTGGAAAATACAATCTTTTGTAAGGAAGGTGCTCTGATCCTCACTACAGCCATACCTGTAGTAGAGTAGCTTACTTTTGGTAGAAAATCAGATGATGTAGGAACTTGTAGAAGACACTAGCTGAAAATGGGAACCGGTCACATTTTCACCTTGATTTCTATGTTTGCTTTTTCTTTTCCACCATCAAAAAGGAGCTTTCAGGCCAGGTCTCCTCCCTGGCATTCAGGGAGGGACTTAGCCACCTACATTGATCTTGTGCACTTTACCTTGAAACGCAGCTATGGGTGTTTAATAAGTGCTTATTGAAGTGTGCTATTGATTTATCTTGGGTTAATTCACTTACTTTTCAATTTACTTGTGTTTAACTTTTCCTTTCCAATGAGCAGGTTTCAGATCAAATCCTCCTAGGGTTCTGGAATGTTGATCTGCTCTGCTTGCTTGGAACCCTCTTTAGGAAAGACTTACATACTCTGTGCCTTTTCAGACTAGTAGCCAAAGGAGAAACAAAGGAGAACTTTCTAATTCTTGAGTATTGTATTAGTTTCCTATTGTGCTGCTGAAAGAATTTACCACTTATTGGCTTAAAACAATATAGTTTCGCAGGGCAGAGGTCTGGAATGGGTCTCAATGGGCTGAAATGAAGATGTTGGCAGGGCTGCCTTCTTTCTGGAGGATCTACTGGAGAATCTCTTTCCTTACTTCTTCCAGCTTCTAGAAGCCACCTGCATTCCTTGACTCTTGTCCTCCTTCCATCTTCAAAGCCAGCAGTGGCTGCTTGAGTCTTCTTCAGACTACATCACTCTGACACCAACTCTGCTGCCTCCATCTTCCACTTAGAAAGACCCTTGTGATTACATTGGGCCCACCTGGATAATCCAGGATAGTCTTCCCTTCCCAAGGTTAGCTGATTAGCAACCTTAATTCCATCTGCAACCTTAGTTCTCCTTTGCCAGGTCAGATAACACATACACAGGTCCCAGGGATTAGGATGTAGACATCTTTGGGGGGCAATTATTCTGCCTATTGTACCAACTTACTGCATCTACAGCATTTCTAATAACTATGCCATTATAGCCATGTTTTTGTTATAAGAAAGATACCACGTGTCTGGAGAAGGTCAATGGCTTTCCCACTAACCTCTATATAGCTGGTCTTTCCATCTGCAGAAAGATCTGTAATCTGATGTTTATTGACTCCTCTGAGTTTTACACATGTAGGTCTTTGAATCCTTTGAAATTCTACGTTAAATATTTTGGCAAGTGCATTTTCTATTTTCAAAGACGTCATGGACAATGTTTCATGATTATATACAATTCTGCATATCCCTACATTCAAGTATTCAAGTATTATTATTATTCCTCAGAAAACTACAACAAGTTCCAATGTTTTTAAATTTATATTAAAACTTAAAAACATTTGATTCAAGGTCTTCTATCAGAATCTATTTATCATTCTGGAAGGTGAACATGGAGATTCTGATATTCTACTCTGTTCTTAACTTTGACTAAGTACAATTGGTGATTAAATTACCAGTGAACCTTTCAATGAAGTTTTCCATTTCTATAACTTTGAATATCTTGCAAGGCACAAATATATTCCATGGTGGAATCTAGGAGAACTGAAGTTTTGGGGGAAAGTTTTACCTTTCCACTGTCAATCAGTCCTGTTTTTTTTTTTTTATTCAATTTGATATTTCTGGTGCAAAACTCTTAAACTTTCCTAAATGCCTTTTGCTTTTTATGTCTAAGATAGTACTGAGATGGTTTTGATGTCACAAGTAGATAGTGAAGAAAGAAGGAAATCTGTTGGAGACAAAATTTCTCTTGGAAACTCTCTTCATCTCCCCAGGTAGCTTATCTTCGTCTCACTTGGATGTAAATGAAAACTTCTATGATTTCTTAGCTGATAATTAAGATTCTGGCTCTTAGAATGCTCAGATGTTAAAGGGAGTATAGAAATATAGGAAGAAATATAGGAAGAAGAAGATAGGAAGAAGCCTCTTAATGTTCCCTCTTTTCCCTCTGTGGAGATTCTAGGAGGCTAAGACTTGTGAAGCTTTTGTCCTTCATGTTCTTAGCATTCCTCTGCTGAAAGACCCTCAGAACCGTTTCATGCTACAGTAGTCTCTGTTGGGGCAGGTGGATGAATGATCTGCGAGAATCTGTCCTGCTTCCTTCTCCCAAAGGAGTTTCCATGGGTGTGACCTTGGGAAGGAGTGGATGAATGAAGCTTTGGCACACTATCTCTAGAAAGATTGCTAAGCCTCTCTCCACGCTACTGTCTAGCTGCCTATCACCTCCCATCCTTCAAATCACAGCTTATCAATTTTATTGTCTTTGCAGATACCTGCCAGGCCTCCAGTATAAGATAAAGTTTTAAATTCACTTTTCTTTTTTTTTGATGTGGACCATTTTAAAAGTCTTTATTGAATTTGTTACAATGTTACTTCTGCTTTATGTTTTGTTTTTTTGCCATGAGGCATGTGGGATCTTAGCTCCCCGACCAGGGATCAAACCCACAGCTCCTGCATTGGAAGGCGAAGTCTTAACCATTGGACCACCAGGGAAGTCCCTAAACTCACTTTTTAAGTAAATGACTTTTATTGAGCACTTACTGGATGCAAGACACAGTGTAGGGTGCCATGAAATAATGTCGCATTGTGGCAATTTACATAGTACTTGTTCCCATTAAAGTGTAAAGTATAGATTAAAAGATAAGGAAGAGAGAGACAGAGAGTTGGAGAGTGAGAAAAAGACACAGGGGGTGGGGGAGGGGGAAGGGAGAGAGAGAGAATGAGAGAGATATTAAATAATATCAATTAAAGAAATATCACAGGTCATTACATGATGAATTACCAAATGATTGCTGTCAATTTTAAGTGCCCTGGCTTCAGAGAAAGGAGAGATCATTGTGAATTGGAGGGTGAACTTGAAATAGTTTTGAAGGGTAGTTAGGTAGAGAGTGGAGAGTTGGGTTTCTGATTAGGTGAGCTCAGCGTGGAATGAATGATCTGACATAGATGCTTTATAAAAACATTTTTTTTAGTTTTATTCATGCCTTACAAAATCTCATGATTTACCCTTCTTAGATCAACCTTGGTATAACTCCACACAGCTAGTAGTCTAACCATAGAAAAAATAATGATAAATCTTTACATTGATTATAAATGTAAGTATATATTTTTATTCATATTTACAGGCAACAAACACGCCTTTGATTATTAAAATCCATAATTAACCTTGTCAGCAATATTCACAGAGACCCATGCTGAGAATTTTAATTCCAGCGTTGGAATGGTTTTGGCCAAAGTAATGTAAAAACCTTCTTTAGAGTGTATTAAGTTTTCACAATCAGAAACTTTTTGTGGGCCTCTGTCTGAAGCCTGATCTTTCTTTGATGCTTTTAATTGCCTTATTATATTTACTTGTGATTAAATGGAACCCTCAGCTAGTTGATAATGACTTTTGGCTTGTAAAGAGCAATAAAAGAATTTAAATCATTTAAAGTAGAGCACTTCTTTGATATCAACTATCCAACATTATTCTAAGAAAAGAATGCCTAACATACTTTTAATGAGTTTCCTTTTATATAAGATAAAATATTTAGCAAGAGAATTTGAGATGCCCATTAGAGCATCTCATTCATAAATGTCCAGGCTGTTCATCTTGCTGGACCTGATGATTCAAAGAAAGGTTTATGTACTGGATAGAATTATCCAGCAAGTGCATTTACCTTTGGAGAAGTCAGACTCAAAGCCATGCATACAAAACCTTTTCTAGACTTCTTTATTAAAATTTGACTCTCTAAGAAAAATATCCTTTATCTCCTCTAACAAATCTCTGTAAAGTATTCAGCTCACCCATTTTTCTTTCTTTCTTTTCTTTTCTTTTTTTTTCCATAGGAAGCACACAGATGATAAAAAGGAATCTTCAGCTGATTGCTAGTTAGTGACTTTGAAGGAACTTTTAACAGCTGTTCAAGGCCAAAATAGATTACTCTGTTTTATGCAAAACCTATCTGCATTTTTGCTATTGCACATTTCTTTATTTCCTTGGAGTTAATTGCTAAATGTCATCCACTCCTGCTGTTCTGGTGAGCCTGAATTTTCTCAAAATGTTTCATAACTTTCTCCTTAGAGATTTCAATCTCTATCAAATATTCTAATTTTTCTTAAACAGTACATTTGAAGCAGGAGCATTTCAAATGTCCTTTATGGTAAAGATGAGGAGAAACATCAATTTCCCTTTGTTATCTTTATTCTGGATTAGAAATTTCAAGGTTATTTCTATATATTTGAAAAATAGGTTAAAAAAAAATAGGTTGAAATTTAAATGTTTCATCCATACTCCTTTTGTCTTTTTGTTTCCCAAATTCTCTTTCCTTAGAGTAGCTGCATTTTTCTGATTTTTGTGTTAAATGATCAAATTGTATCCACTATATGTTTCTGCTTAATTCTGGAAAAAATGATGTAGCAGTGAACTCATAGGTTCTAAAATATCTTCCTTTTCAAAAGCTGCTACAGGATGTCATCCTCATGCACTTTAGAGGGAGTCTCTTGAGCTCTTTCAAAAATGTCTGAGACATTTGTTTATATTCCTTACCTAAAGGGTACCTTCCTCTCTTCACAATGTAACTAGATCCTTTAGTCAAAATGTCACACACCAGCCTGTCAACAAATCATGAAATAGGTAAGTTTCCTCTGAAGGTCACGCATACAATTGCTCATCAAAGAATTATACCAAAGGTCTTGGAGCTTTACCACTTCTGTTTGCTCATTCATTCTTTTT
>NW_006797240.1:180711-201763 GCF_000442215.2 Lipotes vexillifer | reverse complement strand
TCCCTTTTTTCTTATCATCATCTTGCCTGGTTGTTTCTTCTACCTTCCTCCTTGTGCTATGTTGGAATTCTTATTCTTTTGAATCATAAACTCTGCTCATTTAATTAATCTCTAGTGCATTCAGTATTTTAGATCGATGGATTAAAAAAAGAAAAAATCCCAAAGTGCCTGCATGTCTCTGTTTTCTCCTTGGTTACACTGGATGGAGTGGGAATTCAGGGTAAAGGAGGGGTGGAAAGGGGAAGGATGTGGGCAACTCTCAGAAAGGAAAACTATAAACAAAATCAGCAAATGCTGACCTTAAAGAATGACATGATGGAATACCTATACATTTTCCCAGGTAGTCTAGAAGGGAAACCTCAGTCACAATTTCATTGAGCTATTCAGGGCAGGGCAAGGTATAGGTGGCAAAGGGGACTATTAAGATACAAATTTTTTTAAATTTATTTTTTATACAGCAGTTCTTATTAGTTATCTATTTTATACATATTAGTGTATATATGTCAATCCCAATCTCCCAGTTCATCCCACCACCAATCCCCCACTTTCCCACCTTGGTGTCCATACATTTGTTCTCTACATCTGTGTCTCTATTTCTGCATTGCAAGCCAGTTCATCTGTACCATTTTTCTAGATTCCACATATATGCGTTAATATATGATATTTGTTTTTCTCTTTCTGACTTACTTCACTCTGTGTGACAGTCTCTAGGTCCATCCACATCTCTGCAAATAACCCAATTTCATTCCTTTTTATGGCTGAGTAGTATTCCATTGTATATATGTACCACACCTTCTTTATCCATTTGTCTGTCCATGGGCATTTAGGTTGCTTACACGACCTGGTTATTGTAAATAGTACTTCAGTGAACATTGGGGCACATGGGTCTTTTTGAATTATGGTTTTCTCTGAGTAAGGATACAAATTTTTATAAGATCTTTTAATGCTATTAACTTTACTAATAATACCTGAATGCAGATTTCTCTACAATGCAGACTTCCATAGAAGCAACCCGTATTAAAAGCTTTCTAGTATACTACTCAACCAATCTGCCAAGGTGTCTCAAATCCAATTACTGAACAAAGACATTGCTTCAGATATGTCCTTTTTCCCTGGTAGCCAACTGTTAAAAATGTTACCAGTTACCTTGGAGAAGTAATATGCTACTTGTCTCCAGGAGTCCCTTTTTTCTTATCATCATCTTGCCTGGTTGTTTCTTCTACCTTCCTCCTTGTGCTATGTTGGAATTCTTATTCTTTTGAATCATAAACTCTGCTCATTTAATTAATCTCTAGTGCATTCAGTATTTTAGATCGATGGATTAAAAAAAGAAAAAATCCCAAAGTGCCTGCATGTCTCTGTTTTCTCCTTGGTTACACTGGATGGAGTGGGAATTCAGGGTAAAGGAGGGGTGGAAAGGGGAAGGATGTGGGCAACTCTCAGAAAGGAAAACTATAAACAAAATCAGCAAATGCTGACCTTAAAGAATGACATGATGGAATACCTATACATTTTCCCAGGTAGTCTAGAAGGGAAACCTCAGTCACAATTTCATTGAGCTATTCAGGGCAGGGCAAGGTATAGGTGGCAAAGGGGACTATTAAGATACAAATTTTTTTAAATTTATTTTTTATACAGCAGTTCTTATTAGTTATCTATTTTATACATATTAGTGTATATATGTCAATCCCAATCTCCCAGTTCATCCCACCACCAATCCCCCACTTTCCCACCTTGGTGTCCATACATTTGTTCTCTACATCTGTGTCTCTATTTCTGCATTGCAAGCCAGTTCATCTGTACCATTTTTCTAGATTCCACATATATGCGTTAATATATGATATTTGTTTTTCTCTTTCTGACTTACTTCACTCTGTGTGACAGTCTCTAGGTCCATCCACATCTCTGCAAATAACCCAATTTCATTCCTTTTTATGGCTGAGTAGTATTCCATTGTATATATGTACCACACCTTCTTTATCCATTTGTCTGTCCATGGGCATTTAGGTTGCTTACACGACCTGGTTATTGTAAATAGTACTTCAGTGAACATTGGGGCACATGGGTCTTTTTGAATTATGGTTTTCTCTGAGTAAGGATACAAATTTTTATAAGATCTTTTAATGCTATTAACTTTACTAATAATACCTGAATGCAGATTTCTCTACAATGCAGACTTCCATAGAAGCAACCCGTATTAAAAGCTTTCTAGTATACTACTCAACCAATCTGCCAAGGTGTCTCAAATCCAATTACTGAACAAAGACATTGCTTCAGATATGTCCTTTTTCCCTGGTAGCCAACTGTTAAAAATGTTACCAGTTACCTTGGAGAAGTAATATGCTACTTGTCTCCAGGAGCATGAATTCGTTAAATAAAATATATGGGCTAGTTCTAAAGTGAGGTCTTCTGAGTAGCTGAGTACAGACTGCAAAATAAAGATTTTAGGGCATTTGGGGGTTAAAAAATGGATGTAGCCCAAGGAAACTGAACCAAAAAGTCAACGAACTTACTATCAGAAGTGGTGATAAATTTTGCTTACTTTACAGTTTTTCTAGTCTTGAAATCTCACCCAATTCAAAGTTCTGAGCATACATCGTGTATAATTGGACAATTGAAGGAACTTCCCAGAAAATGATAATGCTATTCCATGAATTCCATGTGTTTTTTTCACTAACCTTAAATAAAGTGTTGTCTTTAAGAGACTCTGAAAAACAATTACATTGGATCTCAATATTTAAAAAGATTTTGAAAAAGCATATGTCTAAAAATGAAGGAATTTCTTTCTGGCAGACTGTGCCTGTCCTACTTTGTGTGGTTTTTGTTTCTTTCTATTTGTATCCACTGAAGACAATGCCTAGCCTTTTGTTGAGAGACAAAGAGTCATCCTACAAAAATGTTTTCTAAATGAAGCTTTTTACTTGACTTTTCCACCAGCTCTTTTGTATGAGTTATTAATGACACTATTTTAGTTTTCTGCTTTTCAGTTGAAAAAGGCAGTATACAATCCATCATTATTTTTAATACTTGCATAGTATTCCACTGTATAGAGGCACTGTCATTTATTTAACCAATCTTCTATGGTTAGACCTTTAAGTAGTTACTGATTCTTCAACATAACTATCCCTGTGATAAACATTCCTGTTCAAACATATGAGGATGTCTCCAATTACTTCTTTGGGAATTATATCTAGATATAGATATAATCTATATCTAAATATTTCTTGGTGAAAGAAAATGCACACCTTAAGCTTTTTGATGCATTCAATTTGCTACCAGTCATAAATTCACTGGCAGTGTATGTGAGTGCCCATTTCCTCGTATCTTCATAAACACTGGGTATTAAAAAAAAACCAAAACCTTCATCCACTTGATAACTTGCGTTTAATTTGCATTTCCCTGATTATCACTGAGGTTAAATTTGTTTTACTTGTTTAGGACATGGGTCTACAAGCAATAGCCCACAGATCAAATCTGGCCCGTGGCCTGTTTTTGGCACAGACCTTTGTTAAGAATGATTTTTTACATTTTAAAAGGTAGTAAACAGACAAATAAACAAACAACAAAGAAGAATATATCAAAGGGATTATATATCTTCAAAGTCTAAAATATTTACTACCTCGCCCTTTACAGAAAATGTGTAAGATCTCTGGCTCAGAATGAAATAATAATAATGAAAATATCCAACATTATTATTAATCTCTAACTAGAGTATGACACAGTGTTAAAAGTTTTTTTTTTTTTTTTGCAGTACGCGGGCCTCTCACTGTTGTGGCCTCTCCCGTTGCGGAGCACAGGCTCCAGACGCGCAGGCTCAGGGGCCATGGCTCACGGGCCCAGCTGCTCCGTGGCATGCGGGATCCTCCCGGACCGGGGCACAAACCCGCGTCCCCTGCACCGGCAGGCAGACTCCCAACCACTGCGCCACCAGGGAAGCCAACTGTTAAAGGTTTTACATGCACTGTTTCATTTAATCTCCACAGCAATCCTACAAGATAGATATCCCTTTATGAATATCTTAAAGCTAAATGAAGAAGCTCAGGTTAGTTAAGTAACTTATCCAATGTCTCACAGTAAAATGTGGGTCTGAGATTCTAACTCAGCTGTGTCCAAAGTCTGTGCATTTAACTATTATGCTAAATTGCACATGATTTTGTTACATTTATACATAATTTTGAGAAACCTGGAATCTCTCCAGTACCGGGGTTTCATATCAGATACATGGTGTCTCAATTTATTAACATCTTTTATTTTCTCAGTAAATTTTATAGTTTTTTTCATAAACATATAATGCATCTTAAATATTTTCCCCCAGGCATTTTATACTTTGGTTGTATCACAAATGGAATCATTTTCCATTTTCATAGTCTCAAAAGTTTTTATCTAGGAAAGAAACTGAGTTCTGTATGCTAATCCTGTAACTAGTCATATTTTTGAACTTCCCTAATAGTGGTAGTCAAATTTCATTTGTTCTTTTTATGTTGTTTAGGTCAACATAATGATAATAATAATTGTTGAGGACAATCATAATGATAGTTTTGCTACCTCATCTCCAATTTTCATAATTTCCCCCCCATCCCCTGCTTAATGATTTCATTGCTTGTACTTCCCAAATCACGTTAGCAGTCATCCTTTCAATATTCTGGTTGAATAGGGAGATTCTACTCCCTATTATATAGCAGGATTCTGGTTGTTGGTTAGTGATAGATTTTCAAATCATAGTAAGAAACCATTGTCCAATTTTTATTTTACTAAGATTTTTATTCTGAAATTTTATAGAACTTTATTAAATTTCTATGTGTATCTATTTGGGATGATCATTTTATTTTTATCCATTGGCATATTAATATGATGATTTCTGTTTCTAGACTTCCTAACATCAACCCACCTTTGCACTCTGGAAATAATCCTTACTTGGTCACAATATGCTAAACTTTAAAAATATTCCTGGATTCAATTTGTTAATTTTTTTAAAAGTTGTTTTTTATTTGTATTCCTAAATGAATTTGCTCTACAGTTTTCTTTCCCTGAGATTTTCTTCATTGGGTGACCCACTGTAAAATGGATTGTGAAATTTTCTATGCTTTTGTATGTTTTTAAAAGTAATTTTTAAAACACAGATCGAAATGATTTGTCCCTTGAATGGATAATCAGTAGAACTTATTTGTTAAAAATGTAAGGGCTGAATGCCATCTTGAGGGGTAGTTTTTTGATAATTATTCTAATCTCTTACATTCCATGGATCAGATAGCATTTTGAGCCAGTTTTTGTAATTTACTTTCATCAAAATTTTCATCTTTATGAAGAATTGCCTAAAGTTTTTGTTTATAATCTTTAAAACATTTGTGTAATGATTGTATCTCCAGTGTTATGCTTAATGTTTTACATACATTATTATTTTTTGCCTTGGCAATTCATCTTTTCAAAGAACCAAATCATGATTTTATTTAAAACTCTATTGCTTTTCTATTTTCAAATTAATCAGAAGTTTCAAATTAATTACAAGTTCTATGTCTTTATTTTTATGAAGTTACATGTCCTTTCTTTTGCTTTTTATTTTCTAGTTTTCTGATTTTATTGCTTAGTTCATTTATTTTCATTATTTCTTATTTAATAATAGAAGTATTTAAGGTTATGAAATTTCCTCTGTTGAGTACTTTGTTAGTCATATCCATGTTTTTATATGTAGTATTACCATTGTAATTAATTTCTAATTATTTTTAATTTTTTCTCTCTGAGAATTCTTTAGAAGGTGGTTCTTAATCACCATAAACTTCTCATTGTATCCACACATGGTAGAAGGAGGGCAAGAGATCTCTCTGGAACCATTTTTATAAGAGCACTAATCCCACTCATGAAGTTTCCACCCTCATGATCTAATCACCTTTCAAAGGTCCTACCTCCTAATACTATCACTTTGGGCATTAAGATTTCAACATATGAATTTTGGGGAGACACATTCAGACCATAGCAATTACATACCAAACTTCCCAAATAATAGGGTGCTAACATTACCTAATATCCATCTGTATTCAAATTCCCCCAATTATCTAACAGAAATCTTTTTTACAGCTGGTTTGCTTAAATCAGGATCAAAAAAGTTGCACACACAGCATCTGGTTGATATGTCCCTCAGGCTTTTCTTCAATCTTTGTGTCACTCTGCCCTTTCTTATGCCATTTATTTGTTAAGAAAACCTGGCCATTTACCCTATAGAGTATCCCACATTTTGCATTTGGTTGGTTGCTTCTTTAGTGTTGTTTAGCCTGTTTTTGTATTCCCCTTATTTAGTGACAGAAACTTTCAAAGAAAATTTTATCACTATTTTACATGTCATAAAACTTTAGCTCAGAGAACTAAGTAACTTATTTACAAGTGGCAGAGCTGCTGTTTAAATACTCATTTGACTAATTTTAAAGTTCAGACATTCTCCTACACAATGCTGCACAAATAGAGAGATTTAGAAAGGACCACGAGGATGTGGAAAGGAATAGTGAAATTAGAAGAGGCTGACTATTTTACTTTCTATCAGGCAATTTTTTTCATGGTACAATATGAACTAAGGAGAAAGTAGAATACCTCAGGTGTTAGCTGTCAGTTTGTATTTTTTTTTAAATCACATACTCACAAATATTTAGATTTCAGAAGCTCTTCACATTCCCCAGAAATAATTCCTTTACACTAAAGAATTAATTTGCAAGGTAAATTTTGCTGAATATTTTGTTATGAAGATGGAACAAAGTTTAACATCCCCATGCCATGCTAGGGTTGCCATAACAAAGTACCACAGTCTGGGTGTCTAACAACAGAAATTTATTGTCTTACAGTCTGGAGGCTAGAAGTCCAAGATCAAGGTATCGGCGGGGTTGGCTCGTTCTGAAGACTGTGAGTGGAGAATCTGTAGACGGCCACCTTCATATACACATGGCATTCTCCCCGTATGCATTTCTGTGTCCAAATTGCTCCTTTTTAGTAATATTGGATTAGGGCCCAGGCTTATAACTTAATTTTTTTTTTTTTTGCGGTACGCGGGCCTCTCACTGTTGTGGCCTCTCCCGTTGCGGAGCACAGGCTCCAGACGCGCAGACTCAGCGGCCATGGCTCACGGGCGCAGCCGCTCCGCGCATGTGGGATCTTCCCAGACCGGGGCACAAACCCGTGTCGCCTGCATCGGCAGGCGTACTCTCAACCACTGCGTCACCAGGGAAGCCCTTAATAACTTCATTTTAACTTGATTTCTCCTATAAAGGTCTTATCTCCAAACAAAGTCACCTTTTAATGTGCTGGGGTTTAGGACTTCAACAAATGAATTTTGGGAGGCCACAATTCAACCCATAACAACATTTAACACAGCACAGGACTTCACAAAGTTTGTGTATTTCCCCTAGGTCTTTCTAGCCTTGCCACCCCCTTTCCCATGAAACACCAAGCTCTATTACAAATGCATTTCTTTTTTTTTTTTTAAGAACTTTCCTTTTATAGCTTTTTTTAAAAAAATAAATTTATTTACTTAATTTATTTATTTTTGGCTGCATTGGGTCTTTGTAGCTGCACGTAGGCCTTCCCTAGTTGCAGGGAGTGGGGGTCACTCTTTGTTGCTGTGTGCAGCCTTCTCATTGCGGTGGCCTCTCCTGTTGTGGAGCATGGGCCCTAGGCATGCGGGCTTCAGTAGTGTGGCATGTGGATTCAGTTGTTGTGGCTCGCAAGCCCTAGAGTGCAGGCTCAGTAGTTGCAGCACATGGGCTTAGCTGCTCCACAGAATGTGGGATCTTCCCAGACCAGGGATCGAACTCGTGTCCCCTGCATTGGCAGGCGGACTCCCAAGCATTGCGTCACCAGGGAAGCCCTACAAATGCATTTCTCTTCTTGTTTACTGATTCCCAGGTGCCAGGCCCTGTCTTCAATTGGACTTTCAAGACTTTCAACCTAATAAGGGTCCTCCTTGGGAAGATTTTCATATTAGCTTCTAGCTGAGCAAGAAAAATCTGCAGCACCAGGCTTTTAAAATTCAAATATATGAAAACATAGATTGAAGATGAGCTCAAGAAATGCCTAAACCTGAAAGTATTCTGTGAGTTGGAAAGAATCCTTCTCACTTGTTATGAACTGTGGTTTAATCAATGAACTTCAATGAACTATGGTTTAATCAGTATTAGGTTTCTTTTTTATTTCTTTAGATTTTGTTTTACTTCTTTTTTTTTTTTTTTTTTTTTTTCCTTGCGTTATGCGGGCCTCTCACTGTTGTGGCCCCTCCCATTTGCGGAGCACAGGCCCCGGACGCGCAGGCCCAGCGGCCATGGCCCACGGGCCCAGCCGCTCCGCGGCACGTGGGATCCTCCCGAAACGGGGCACGAACCCGCGTCTCCTGCAACGGCAGGCGGACTCTCAAGCACTGCGCCACCAGGGAAGCCCTGTTTTACTTCTTAAATGTAGTTCTTGGCAATATTATTCATGTTCAGCTGGATTTATTTATTAAGGACCTTAGTTCTAATTTGTATAAAACTGTTGAGTGGAGAAGTTTACTGTTCTATTTCAGCAAACCATGATTATCATTTAAACCAGTCAGTATAAAACTTCTGCTGTGATACCTACCTCTCCTAAGTGCATCTCAAGTCCACTGGTTTTTGAAGGTGATAAATATTTGGAGTGCTGAATCAAAAATTTCAAAATAAAGATGATAAATCACACGCTAGTGAAGGAATATAGAGTCACAAATGATCTAATCTAATATAAAATTTCAAAATATTTTGGAGTATGTTATACAACTTTTACATTGGGCAGATTTGCTTTCTTAATTTGGATTTACTTAAACTGCTAGTCCCTGAGTTCATGCTGTTAGAAAGCTAGGAAAGGGGGTTGGTTCAGAAGTGGGTCAGTTTTTAGGTAAATACTAAGCAAGAATTAAGAAGACTGCCACAAATAACCCACAAATTGGATAATCTACACAAATAATTTAGAGTAGTCTGAAATTAGAATTAGGGAAATCTAGTGACCTGTAGGAAAATCTTACATGATTTGTCTGGGAACAAAAAAAGTCTCCTGTGAAACCCAGAAATCCAACCATTTTTGATCTATTATTTTATCTCAGGAAACTTTGCAAACATCAATGAAGTCCCAGTTAAAAACATCACTCTAGGAATAAAGCTGCTCCATTATCTTGAGCTCTGCCACTATCTTGCATGTCAATACTCAGAACAGAAACCTTTTTCTAAGGTTGATGGATGCACTGTGTCTCAGTGTGTATGTGTCTATAGTTAGATTTTTCTTTTAAAAAGGAGCCATTAACCATGCCTATTTCAAAGTGTTTTCCCTTTCTTATCTACACAATCAAGCTAATGTTTAACTGTTTCACAACATATGCTTCCATAAAAAGTAGCAAAGGTAAACCAGAATTCTCCTTAGCACATAGCTTTTGAGTAATGTAGAAAGCACCTTTAGTCTGTTCAGAAAAGTAAACTATTGCAGAGGATAATTTTTTCCCAAGTCTGATAACTAAGGGGCAGCAATCTGGGGTCTAGAAAACTGCACCTGAGGTCTAGAGATTACCAATTACTAAAGCTGGTCTATTTGGCTGAACATAGAATGACCAATATTACACCATTTTCTACCTACAGAGACAGTGAATTCATACAGCTCATAATAATTTTTATAATTTAAAGAATTTTATTTATTTTGACTGAAAGTAGAAAAAATATTATCAGAAGGCAAATAGAACAAAAAAGAGTTAATAACAGATTTTTTCTATTAAAAATAGATATTAGCTACTTCTATGATTCAAGCTCATAATTTTAAGAAACACGCCTTGAAGACAGAGAGCAGACCTTTGTCTGGGTAGTTTAAGTGTAATGTATAGAACTCTGTGATGGCAGGGATTTTGTTTCATTTGTAACTAATAAACAATAACAGATAATTTGGAGTCTTCATTTACTGTTATGAGGAAGATATGAAGGATGATATGATATGGTGGGGACTAATTGGGGACCACTATGATGCAGGTGGTCTGGGAAGGTCTCTCTGAGGAGATAACAATGATTGAGACCTTCATCATTAGAATGAGGCAGTGATGTGAGAATTTGGAGGAAGGAGAAGGGTGAGAGAGCTCTGGATGGGAACGAACTTGGACTCTTCAAGGGAGAAAAGAAAAGATCGATGTGTCTCGTCAACTTTTGTGTACTTGGAGGAACCTCTAAGTAAATGGTTGTGGCCTGGCTGACTGACACTGCAGCCCTGGGCATGTGACTTAATTTTGCTGCACTGCAAATTCCTCATCTGTAAGTAACAATAATTCACAACCATAACAACAGCTCTTTTGGACAGTGATTACATGTAAAGAGCACATTCTGGACACAAAGAAAATCTTTCATAAAGGTCAACTTTCATCTAGGGCTGTTGTTTTTAGGCAATCAATTTTTTCATGAGCACCTTTAGTGCCAAGTGCTAAGCCACCCAAAGAAATGAATGATGTAATTTTGGCCTTAATAATGTTTATAATTTTCTTGGGGGTATGAAATAAGTTTCTGAACTATATGGTATCAACAAAACATGATACAAGTGCAGAGGAGGAGGGACAAGTGGAGACAGGTGGAGATCACCTCGAAGAGATAAAAGACAGTCTTATGGAAGGCATGTAATTGAACTGGTCTTGAAAATTGAGTAAGATTTTTTCTTTATAGGGCCTTCCAGGAAGGCATTGCAGAGTAGGAAGAAGCGCAGCAGTGAGACTAAGAATGGCAGTTCAGGGCATTGTGGGAGCAGGGGCTAGGTTGTTCTGACTAGTAGAAGCATGCTTCCATGAATGGGAAAAATTGGCTAGATGTATAGTGAAGGAACTTGATGGTGAGAGGAGTTAGGAAGCTGAAACCTTGAAAGTGAGGTTGAGGAGTGTGAACTTGAAGTGGTGGGAATGAGTATTTCCTAACAACATACCAGGAAGTTGTAGGCAGATTAATTAGAGGGAAAGAGATATCGGAGTACATTATACACTGCTTGATGAGGTAAAAAGGATTTGGTAGGATAAGAGTCTTGGTTATAAAATGGAAAAAGTAGCTATGAAAGATAACTTGAAGGATTAAGCAACCTTGAGTAGCAGAATTTTTATTTTGACACATAGCTATCATGAATGAATATTATTGTTTCAAGAACTAGACTAACTGTTGTACACTTGTCATTTCTATTCATCTAATGACATAGAGACAATTATTAGGGTTTTACAGATGAGGAACTGAAGAGTAGGGAGATTAAGGGATTTGGGGATTTTTCATTCAGGAATATTTGGTGTTTCCTCATTGCTAATGGTTACCTACTGCTGGCTCTTAGAATAGACCAAAATGCTTCTTTGACCCTCAAAATCTTAGAAGATTCAGGTGGTTTTTGGGAAATTAAACATAGGATGTAGAGGTTACAACCACAACCCCAGGAGAGCTGGGCAATTTTATGATACCCTGCTCCCTCTTGTGATTGGTCAGAACTTCCCTCTGGAGCTCCTTTCTTCTGACTGGTGACCACGAGGTGAGAACACCACTGAGAGGTGATGTCAATGGATGTGTTTTGTGGAGCCTTTTCTTAATTACTTTTGTGGTCAAGGTTTAAATTACTTTATATTGGTAAATATATTGATAAAAATATATTGGTAAAAACATTATTTTATTGATAAAAATATTAATAAGAATATATCTTATGTAGTTGCCATTGGTTAGGTTACCTCCTTTATCTTAATCCTTTTCTATCTAAATGTGACAACTATTTTATAAGATTTAAAGATTCCTTTGATGGCAGTATACAACATCACGACATTTGGCTAGATGAAGACAGAACTTTTTGCTGCTTACAGCTCCAAACAAGAGAAGGCTGGGCAGAGACACACAGGAGGTTGTACTGGGGACAAGGTAAGAGCTAGCAGTGGCTCTAGGGGGCAGCTTATGTGTGGTTCCCTGTTTCCAGTTCCCTGTGGATTGGCTAATTTGAATAACTTTGCAGGTTCCAGAGCATAGGAGCTCTGCCTAGTTGTCGGGTACCTGGTGATTAAAGGAATCAGTGGTCCTGGAGTATGAGTCCCATTCTAGAAGTGGTTGGGGTGTGGATTCAGCTCCTCGAAAGGGAAACTGACCAACCTCCAGCCAGGACCTCAAAACTGGGTCAAGGCAGCATTAAAAACAAAAACAAAACTGTATTACAGCTACCACACTATCCAGTGCAGTTATGAACATTTATAACCCTTTTTATCTCCAGGCCGAGGTGAGGCCTCTCCTGCCTTCCAGCTGATTCTCTTTTGGGTCGAATTTCTTTTGGCAAATATCCAATATGGATGTCCTGCTGTGTTCTCTTTTCTACTCTGTATATCTGTCCCCATCTCTTTGTCTCTTTACTTTTATTATTTAACTCCTATTTTCTCTCCCTTACAGCTTTGTCTACCCTTGATTCCATTATATTTCTCAGTATTGGGTTTAGAGAATAACTTTTCTGTCTCTAGGTATTAATTTTAAATGCAGGTAAGTTGAACACCTTAAGTTTCTCTAAAAAAATAATTATTGCATTGTTACTTGATAGACTTTTTTTCTGTTGATTTAACTTTGATTTTAAAAAATGCTTTCTTATCTCTGGCTAACATTATTTGAGGTTTAACTTCCAGATATTTTATCTTTTCTTTTCAATTAGTCATGTCTAATAAACCCAATCATAGATACATAGACATACATAGAAATCCCAAGAGTGTTAAACTAAATTTTTAATTTTTCTGGGCATTCAGCCAGCTTGATTTAACTTTTTAACAAACCTCATTGTGTCCTAGATCTTATTTTAGAATAGGTGATTTATAATTACTAATTAGCTAGAATAAGAAGATAAGGAAGATGATTATCCTATGAAAACTTCAGTTTTTCTTTTCCAAACAAAGATTGAAATCACAGCAATAAATATATGTAATGTAAACACATTCCTGTATAGTAAAGCTCGTTTCCCCTTCAGTAGTCCAGACCTTCTTCATTATTACAAATGAATTAACCCTGTCAGAAAATTCAATCATCTCATTAGCCTACTAAATTTCATCTCTTATTTTCTGCTGATCTCTATTCTTGAGCAGTGGGTTAGTTCTAACAGACTTACATTTAATTCACATTGTTTAGTTCTTATATCAGAGTGTTCCCATAAAGTCAGACATGTTTTTTAAAGGAGAAAATAGGTATTCCACAAATACCTTTACTGAAGATATCGAAAGTATCGCCTCAAAGCTAAGAGAATGTATTTCTCCAAAAATAACCCCTTCAAGCCTTGCTTAGTTTTAGACTTAAAATTTATGTAACTTTTACAGCAATTTTAGAAGGAGTACATATGGTGGGGTGCTGGCAAAAGTTAAAACCCCCGAAACTCTGATTCATGCTGTATGCTCATTTCTGTGATATAAGTACTCCAACCTTGCCTGATTTCAAACTACCAGTGTGAAACCACTAAATGCAGGGTTTGAAAGAAATGTAAGGTAGCACATCGTTGTAAACTGTCTCCACCATACAGATATAATAGAGAAATAACATTAAGAGAGCAAATGATGAGTTTTGATTATTTATTCCCTTGGTTTCAAATATAAGTTATATAATTGTGAATGTATGTAATTTAACTTTTCATAATGGCTATGTTTAGCAACTGTTCACAAAATTCCTGAAAAATTAACAGTCAATTCTGTGAGCTGATATAAGCCAGCTTCAGCACACCATTGAATCAGAGTGTTAATATATTTGAATGATGCCAGACACAGAAATGACAGATTTGTACATTTGTTTCTAGTTCTTCTTAAATGCTCAGAAAACACTCTCAGTGACTTGGACAAAGAAGGAGGAGATAGATTAAGGAAAAAAAGAAAAATTTAAATTAAGAAAAATGGGAGACATCTGGGAAGGTAAAGGCACATCAGGAATCTAAGATGTGTGAATGAGATGAGAAGATTGTAGGAGAATCTCTAGATATTTTATTTGCATTTAGTTCATCTCTAGCTCATGGGCTTATCATTAATAAACTCAGAGAAATGCTGGAGTATATTTCTCAGCCGATGTTGTGTTAACAAAAGGTCTCAAAATCTGAGTGGCTTACAGCTTAAAGGTTAATTTCTAACTCATATAGCATGTCCATGGTGGGTTGGCTCTAGCTCTGCTGTATACCCTTCACATTCCAGGATCTAGGCAGATGGAGGACCCTTGATCTGAGACATTGTCTCATGGCAGAGGGAAAAGAGAGATGGATGAACACATGCTAGTTCCAACAATGACACTTATAACATCTGATCATATTTTATTGGCCAAAGCAATGTACACAGCCATGCCTAAGTTCAATAGGGTGAAGTTATAAAATCTTCCCTCAAAGAGAAATGCCAAAGGGAGGGAGTTGCAGGGAGGAACAGCAAATACTTTGAACACAATATAATCTCCCATGTGGAGAGATAGGATCAAAAAGATGACTAATTGTTGTAGCAAAGAATGGTGGCTTCACCAACAACGTGTTCTCTTCTTTTTCCTGATGGTAGAGCTAGATATTGTTTGGCCTCCCTGAAAGGTAAGAGTGGACACATGACTGAGTCTGACCAAAGCTAGAGTTGTTTAACCAGAGTTGTCACCTCTGCTTACCTTTTATTGGTCAGACCAAGTCCATGGCCGTGCTTGAATTCAACAGAGTGAAGGTATACAATTGTCCTCTAAGAGGGGCGCCAAAAGGTAGAGCATCCCAGGGTGGCGCAATGAATATTTTGGACAATAATACAGTCTACCACGTGAAGAAGGGAAAAGGTGCCAAAAGATATTGTGTCGGGGCGGCCGGGGTGCTACTGATCACCTCTCTCTTTCCCATCTGCCAACTAACTGGAAAGGGTGCCAAGGACCACGTAGAGAGTAAATCCCCAAGATGGAAGTGCCTGAGTCCTTGAAGGATGAGGTGGAGCAGGTCCTCGCCTCCACATTGAACTGGGATGTGAATGGGAGATAAACTCTCATACTTGAAGCCATCAAAATTTCAGGTGATTTTGTCGTTGCCACAGAATAACCTAGTTTATCTCGATAAATACAAGTTGCTGTAGATATCATAAGTTAATATATATGATGTCAGCCCTTGGAAAAGATATTCTGAGCACTGTGGTAGGCTGAAAAATTACACCCTCCAAAACATTTATGTCTTAATTCCTGAAATCTATGAATATTACCTTATATTAAAACATGGTCTATTCTTCTGTCAATGGACATTCGACAGATGAACAGATAAGGAAGACGTGGCACATATATACAATGAATTATTACTCAGCCATAAAAAAGAAACGAAATTGAGTTATTTGTAGTGAGGTGGATGGACCTAGAGTCTGTCATGCAGAGTGAAGTAAGTCAGAAAGAGAAAAACAAATATCCTATGCGAAGGCATATATGTGGAATCTAAAAAAAATGGTACTGATGAACCTAACGGCAGGGCAGGAATAAAGATGCAGACGTAGAGAATGGACTTGAGGACATAGTGGGGGGGGGGAAGGGGAAGCTGGGATGAAGTGAATGAGTGGCATGGACATATATACACTACCAAATGTAAAATAGATAGCTAGTGGGAAGCAGCCGTATAGCACAGGGAGATTGGCTACGGGCTTTGCATGACTTAGAGGGGTGGGATAGGGAGGGTGGGAGGGAGGCTCAAGAGGGAGGGGCTATGGGGATATATGTATGCATATAGCTGATTCACTTTGTTGTACAAAAGAAACTAGCAAAGCATTGTGAAGCAATTATATCCAATAAAGATGTATTAAAAAATGGTCTAAAAAGAACCAAAAAAGAAACAGGGTCTATGCAGAAGTGATTAAGTTAAAGATGTTGAGATGAGGTGATTTTCCTGGATTATCAGGGTGGGCCTTAAAGGCAATCACATGTATCCTCATGAGAAGAGGGATATTTGAACACAGACAGAAGAAGAGAAGGTGTTATGAAGACAGAGGCAGAGATTGGAGGGACGTGGGCACAAGCCAAGGAGTGCCAGCATCACTAGAAGCTGGAAGAGGCAAGGGATGGATTATTCCCTAGAGCCTCTTGAAGGAGCACAGCCCTGCAGATACCTTGATTCCAGCTCAGTGATAGTGACTGAGGACTTCTGGCCTCCAGACTCTGAGAGAATAAGTTTCTATTGTTTAAAGCTACCACATTTGCAGTAATATGTTACAGCAGTCACAGGAAACTGGTACATGTACCAAGATTAAGTGATGACAGGGAACCAAGTGCCACTGCTCAGCTTCAACAAGGGTATGTCCAAAGGAAAGCAACCAGGGAGGTGCTGGATATAAAACTTCAATGACTCAAAAGTCATGCAATTGATAAACTGAATTCATATCATTGTAAACCATCCTGAAGTTTGAGAGTAGAATAAAGATGAGCAATTACCTTGTTGAAAATCTCCAGCATCTTAAGTCTGCATATAAAAAATAACCTGAGACTTGAAGATACTATGAGACTTACTCCAAATTAAACAGCTTAGCCTTAAAATTAGTGCTAGAATACAATTTTCCTAACCCCCAATCCTCAAGGGTATCAAAACTGCAAAAACAAAGCTAGGGGTGTGTGTGTGTGTATTGGTTACTGTGATGAGCCATCACATCCTCTTCAGGACTGAAGTAGTCACTCCTCAGGGGCTGAGTCTTGGCAACAGACACCTCACAGCCCTATGTGTCTTCCCTGCATCTGACTGGTCTGTGTGATGGTACAAAGTCCTACTCCCCTTGCCTCAAGGTAGGACAACTCTGAAGATCCATCCCAGTTTCTGGGCACCCCATGAGATGCCCAGGGCCTTTGTTGTGACCATATCACAGCCCATATTCCCCTCTTGTTCCTCCCCCTGCTTTCTTCACTCCTCTGCAAGTGTTGATTCCTGACAGCACTCCCTGACAGACTCCCCGTATCCTATCATCCACCTCAGAGTCTGCTTCCCAGGGAACATGACCTGTGACATCCATGAAGGATGTGGGCAAGAAATTAAATGCATTCTTCATGCCTTCAAAGGGTAGAACTAGGACCAACAAGAAGATGTCCTGGGGAAGAACATCTAAGTTTAATATAATTAGGAACTTTCTGCCAATTATATCTGTTCAAAATGAAGCAAGAGAACTTCTAAAGTGGTGATCACCTGATAAATATCCATTTTTGGACATTATTATCTGTCAAACATATTTCACAAAAGACGGCTGCATTGTACATTAGTTTTTTCAGCAAGTATTCATTGAACACCCACTATTGGCCAGGGACTGCTTTAGGCTGTATAGCAATAAACCAAAAAGGCCCAGTTCCTGCCAAGATGGAGTTTATATTGTAATGGAAGGAGATAGACAAGGAACACCTGGATAAGGAAATACACATCCTAATTTCTGATGGTAAGTTTTATGAAGAAAATAAAGATGATAATGTTAGAGAGTGGAAATGGGTAAGGGGGATGAGCTAGAGTCATGTCTGAGTCCACTTGGTCTGCTATCACAAAATACTATCGGCTGGGTGGTTTATGAACAACAGAAATTTATTTCTCACAGTTCTGGAGGCTGGAAGCCCAAGATCAAGGCGCCAGCATGGTCAAGAGAGGGCCCTCTTCTTGGCTCACAGGGAGCGTCTTCTTGCTGTCCTCACGTGGTAGAAGGGGCTTGAAAGCTCTCTGGGGCCTCTTTGATAAAAACACTAATCGCATTCATGAGCACTCCACCCTCACGACCTAAGCACCTTCCAAAAGCCCCACCTTTAGGAGTTAGGATTTCAGCAAATGAATTTTGCGGGGACACAAACATTCAGACTATAGCAGGGGGTCTGAGGTTGTCTCCCAGGAAAAGATTTGAACTGAAATCTGAGTGATGAGAAATCCATACAAAGATCTCAGAGAAGAGTGCCGTTGGCAAGAGAAACATGTTTAAATGCCTTCAGAAGGGACCAAGCCTGATGCTAATCACTAAGATCCCTTCAAAGTAAAGGGGTGCTCTTGTATTGTGAGGCTCTTCCTGAGGTGCAGGTGTGGAGGTGCACTGGAGCAGGTGACAAACCATCCAGGGAGAGTTGGCAGTGAAGACGGAGAAGGCCAGCTTCACCCTTGCTTCTTGGACTTTCCTCCTTATCTTCCTCTCTACCCTCTGTTAGTCATTCCCCAATATCCCAGGTTCTGCCATCACAGTAATAACAACAGCCTGGTAATCTCCTACTTAAACATACCACTTTCTGAGAAGCCCTCCTATCTGATGACACTGCTTCCTATTCCACTGAGTTAATAGAATCCGTCCAAAGAGAACTTCCCTACCTCCTACCACCATAGCTGCCACCAGATCTGGGTTCATTGGCTTTGTTCTCTTTCCTGTGACTATGGATGGACTCTCCATTCTCCTGGAAAACACTAACCCCTCTGTGTGTTTACTCTTTTCTCCCCAAAACACTGGCACAGCAATTCTCTCCTCTTCTGTAATGAGTGTTTTCCTTTTCTCCTGGACCTCTTCCATCAGCATTGAAAAGTGCTGCATTCCCACCTATATTAAAACACCTTCTCTTAACTATAATTTGAAAAGATACATACACCCCAATGTTCACAGCAGCACTATTTACAATAGCCAAGGCATGAAAGCAGCCTAAGTGTCCCTCGACAGAAGAATGGATAAATAAGATGTGGTATATATATATATATATATACACAATGAAATATTACTTAGCCATAAAAAAGAATGAAATAATGCCATTTGCAGCAAGATGGATAGACCTAGAGATTACCATACTAAGTGAAGCAAATCAGATAAAGATAAATATATGATATTGCTTATATGTGGAATCTAAAATATGATACAAATGAACTTAGTTAACAAAACAGAAATAGACCCACAGGAATAGAAAACAAACTTATGGTTACCAAAGGGGAAAGGAGGGGAGAGATAAGCTAGGAGTTTGGGATTAACATATACACACTACTATATATAAAACAGATGATCAACAAAGACCTACTGTATAGCACAGGGAGCTATACCCAGTATTGTGTAATAACCTATAAGAGAAAAGAATCTGAAAAAGAATATATATAACTGAATCACTGTGCTGTACACCTGAAACTAACACAACATTGTAAATCAACTGTACTTCAATTAAAAAAAATAATAAAACAGAAACAAAAACCCCCAAAACCCTTCTCTTGGCCCCAATTTCCTTTTGCAGATACTTCTCTGAAGCCCTTTACTATAAAACTCTGTAAAAGTATGGTCTATATTCTCTCCCTCCAACTTCTCTTTTCTCATCCTCCCTTGAACAATGGGGCTCCTGGCCTGCTCACCCCAAGCACACAGACACCACCTCTATTTCTGGTTGCCAATGCTGCTCAATCTGGATAGACAACTTTTTAGTTCTACTCTTCCTTGACTTTTCAGGACCATTTAATAAAGACCATTGCTTCTCCTCATTGAAACACTTTTTCACTGGGCTTCCAGGACGCTATGTGCTCCTGGTTACCTCTCTCCTCTCTGGCCCTACTCTCTTAGCTCTGGGTTTGCCCGGGGACTAGACATTGGACTCCATCTTTTCCCTATGTTTTCCTCTTGATATTTCCTTTATGCCATGACTTTAAATATCATCAATATGTAGACAACTTCTAAATACATTTTAGCCTAATCTTTCCACTGAAGTCCAACTGCCTTTGCAGCATCTCTACTTGGACACCTAATAAGATTCTCAAAACTTAACTTTTTCAGTACTAACCTATTTTCCCTGCAACCTTCATCTCAATGAAATCATGCTCGACTTCTCCTTTTCTCTCACATCCCACATTCCATATAATGGCAAATCCTGTGGGCTTACCTTCAAAGTATATTTAGGATCTGACCAATTCTCAATACCTTTTATGCTCCTGTCCTGATCTGAGACACCATCTTCCTCTGGATGACTGCAGTAGCGTCCTACATTTATCACTGAGTATGCCCTTGCCCCATGGCAGCAACCAGGGGTCCTTTAAAAAAAGGTCAGTTCATATCACTGTTGGATAAGTCCCTTCAGTTCTTCTCATTTCACTCAAGCAAACCCAAAATGGTTATAATGTTGTATTTGGGCCTTACCTGATCTAGTCCCCAGTTACATTTCTGACCTCATCTCCGCATACTCTGTACTTACTCTTGACTGAAAAAGGTGCACAGCCTAAAAGTTGAGAATTATGTTCTATTCAGCAGACTTTCTGAGGAATTAAGCCCGGAAGACAGCCTCTCAGATAGCTTGGAGGGACCGCTCAGAAGAGGTAAGGGAGGAGGCAGGATATATAGGAGTTTCTGCAACAAAGACCAGGTAGTCAGAACATCAAAAGATTACTGTTAATTAAAGAAAACCAGATATCTCAAGTTCATGGATTTAGCACTTTTCTACATATGCAAGAATGCAAGGGTCTGGGCTCATTGAAATGATTCCTTTGATAGGTCCCTTAACTATCTAGGGCGAGTAGCCTGCTTTTCTCCATCTTGAGTCCCCTCAGGGTGCACAGTCAAGGGGGCGTCTGCAGTGACTGTGGGCTTGGTGGTTGGCAGCCTGTTTGTCTCCATCCTGATTTCCTTCAGGGCTCACCATCCGGGTGGCTGTAGTGGCTTGATGGTTTGATGACTGCAAATCCTTTGTTTACTAATATGACAGGTGATATTTTGCATCCACATTACTTACCTTGATTCTGCCACACCAGCCTCTTTGCTGTTACTCGGACATGTTATCACACATCTCCTCATGGCCTTTGCTCCTGCTATTACCACTAGCTCTTCCCCAGACAGGGTGTGGATCATCATGTCACCTTTCTCAGGCAATTAAGCAAATGCTACTTTCTCAATGGGGCCTTCTTGGTCTGCTTCATTAATTAATTAATTTATTTATTTTCAATAATATGGCTAACACTAATACTGCTTTTACTATGTGCTAGGCATTGTCCTAAATATATTACAAATATTAATTCATTTAATCATCACACTAATCCTGTGAGTCAGTATTATTATTATCTCCATTTTACAAATCAGAACCCTGAGGTGCAGAGAAGTTAAGTAATTCACTCGACGTCACAGAGCTGCCGTGTAGGG